>NC_080596.1:19804666-20104833 GCF_027887145.1 Ammospiza caudacuta | reverse complement strand
TTTTACTATAGCTGGGGGCTGCAGAACATCACAGAGCACTTCTGTTCTGTGCTGTGCTAAGGCAGCACAGTGGGAAGCTTTTCCTGCTGGAGAGTCTGCCCTAAAGACTACTCTGTTTCATGGATAGCACCCATCATTTTTTCTTCCATCCTGTAACCTGTATTTATGGTAGTGACTTAGATGTCCCTGGAATTATTTGAGAGTGCAGTGCTAGGTGCTGCCAGGGAGAGAAATCACCTTGTAGCCCTTTTGAGAAGGAAGGACACCAAGCCATGCAGCTCTGGGACAGCTGGGATTGGGAAGCAGGGTCAAGCCTGCTATTAGAGAGGGGGACCCTCTGCAGATGCACCACACCTGCTGCACAGAATAGATTTTGGGAAGGAGGTCATGGATCTCTGACATCCAGGGTTTGCAGGGCTGGGGTGAGGTCTGTCCACAGATTATTTGTATGGCAAGTCAAGGGTCTGACAAAAAGTGTCCTTCAAAATTACCAGTACCATCATATGGGCATGGCCTTCTCCAAATTCTCTCCAGTCAGATTCAGGCACAATTGAAAAAGAAGGGCTATATGGTAATAGGGGCAACACAAATATAAGCCTCAAAAGCACACAGCCAAAGCACTGGGATAAGAGAATCAGAGGCCTTATAGCTACTGGTTAATCTATCTTTCTTTCCCAGACAGTATATGAAACTTAAGACTAAAATGATCCAACTACCACAGATTTCTACAACAGGCCTTTAAAATATATAAGTTAAATACTCTGCTCTCCCATACATTCCCAAGGATTGCCCTCAGTTATATTTGTCCAAATAAAATATAAATGGTACTGATTGTGTAGTCAGGTGTCATGTTGAGGACATGTACAGGAATGGTTTGGCAGTTCTTGTTTAAAAGAAGGTCTGAAAGCAGAAATTAAAGGAAGGGACTCTTTAGAGAGACACAGCCTATCCTCCAGGCAGCAACAGCAGCAGCAAGGTCAGATCCAGGCTTAACACATAAAGAAGTGTCTATTCCTGCAAAGCTGTTGCTCTATTTCTGAAATTATTTCCTGAAGTTACTTCATCATTATGCACAGAATAGGAGTGTGCTCTTGCTGCTGTCAACTCCTCCCTGCTTCTTGCAGCATTCACTAATATCAAAATCTCTCTTAAAAACAAATGCAGACATACAAAATAATAGGAAATGCTTCCCAGAAACTTTATTCTAAAGCAAACACAGGTCCCTACCCGTAGAAAATATGACAGTCCTCAATTCCTCAATAAAATGCCACAATAAATGTGTTACAGACAGGGGTCTGAATCTACAGTCTTCTTTATATGTAAAATGTGTCTTCTTTGCATATCTTCCTTTATCCCATAGAAGCAAGGAAAAAAAAAGGATGGAAAATATGTCATTAAAATTTACACAGATCTTGAGTTATTATTAAAAAAAATCCAAAGCAAACAGAAATACAACTGTCATCTGTTAGTGTTGAACATCTCAGTGTTGAGCAGATGGCTACAGCACAAGAAACTCATCACACTATTTATTAGTAAATTGAAAGGCATTTGGGTAGCAATCACCATAATCATAATTTTCACAAGCCCTAGAAATTGTAATAAGCTTTTAGAGAGCAGTTGACTTTACAACATAATTGAGAATGGGTATCTTTAGCTTTTCCACCCAAAAGCTGGAATGTCAGTGCATCTTTAACAGGGAGTTTGACTACAGATAAACAGACCATTCAAAACAGACACTCGTTAAGAGAAAATTCCCCTTGTATTACTTCCAAAACTCCCTGAAATTAGTAATATCTCCGGAAGAATTTCACTCAATATTATGGGGAAAAATCACTTATTTTTCATTCCTTTCTTTTCATTTATTTGTTTTTATGTAAATTTCATGTTCAGAATGCCTGCTATCCTCAGCCCAAAGAACAGAATTTTTATCTGTTCTCGTTTTTATTTTAACTTAAATTGCGTGTTTTGGAATTTTCCCTGGAAAACATCATCTTGGCCTGCAACCAGCCTGAAACCAGCAGGTGGAGCCAAATCTGCTCCCTGTACACGAAAATTAGCACTTGTTCTGAGTGATGAAGGTGTCTCCATCATGTAGGTATTTTTCAGCTGGACAAAAACCACCTGGCTTTTCCTGCAGAGCCTTCAATCATATCTCCCCATTATCACTGCCACTGTATTTAACTGCAGCAGGAGTGTATTTCTGCAGGAAACAGGCTGAGCATTTCACAGCGACAAATATGTCAAATGCCTCTGCAAGGACTCAGCTCGGAGCTCAGTGCCAGGAGTGTATACCCAGGCTGCTGATATGCATATGGCCCCAAATCACACAGGCAGCCTGGCAGGATTTAAAAGCCTGGAGAGATGAGGTTTTATGCACCCTGCTGCTCTACACCAGCACCCAGCTCTGCACCAATGCACACACAGAGACAAGATCATACATGCAGCAGTAGGTTTTGAGGTGCAGGGCAAAAATCCCCTCCTATGTCTCATTTATTTGGCTTTCCCTGCTCAGAACCTGTGTCCCCAAAGGCCTTGTATTGTTTGTCACCTCCAGCTGAATCAGCTGCATTTACAAGCGCTCCCCTCACCTGCCTTAAGCAGGAACAGACTTGCAGAGATATGCCCTTCTGAAAAGCAGCATGAGTCATGTTCAGATGCAGGGAAGCAGGGGGACTTGCCCATGCTGCCTCTTGACACACTGAGACCAGGGACAGGGAATTCTGACCTTTACAAAGGAAAGTGAGGGTGGATCCTCAATGACAGCAAAGCAGTGGGGATCAAGATTCAGAGCTGAGCCTAATAAAATCCAGGGGCCTTGAAGCTTCGCACAAGGAAGCAGGGAAAAGCTGGAGGGACAGAGGACACTGAGACTGTGATGGTGACATTGCTGCTAGAAGTGATATCTCTCCTATATTCCCATAAGTGTTTATGTTATGGGACCAAAATGGGGAGGTGATTGCTTCAGCTCTTCCAAAGGCAGAGAAGATCTGATAGGGAGCACGTGGGGTTTTGATCACCATTTCACAAATTCAGCCCTTGGGCAATATCCAGACAGGAAGAGGCAGTGCAGAAAGAGGTGGGTAATCGGTGGCGGGTTGCCATTCCTGAGAGGACGTGGTGTGAGACCACAAGGTTGTTCCTGGAATTAGTTCTTAAATTGTGATTGTTTCTGCTTTGGACTCAAGTCTATCTGTGGGTCCCACTAACCCAGCTTTGGCTTCCCAGTCCAACTCCACTCATGTCCCTGGACCTCACAGAAAATTATCTAAAATCCAGTTGTGGAGCAGAAGCATCTCGCTGTACAATGAGACAGGCAAGTCTCTGGTACAGGGTCACACTGAATTCCAGATTCAAAGAGAAGAAAGAACTTTCAAAGAAATCTGAACTAGAGCCTTTGATACCACTCAGAGTTTGGGAAGGGGCAGGAAAAACTGGTTTAAGGCATAAGCTATTCCCTCAGTGGAGCAATGATGTGAGCTCTCTGAGAATATAGGCAGGGTTTCTTTAAATAACCTTTGAAGTGGATGAAATTAGTTGTCAGGCAACTAATTGAATAGAAATTCTATTCTATTCTATTCTATTCTATTCTATTCTATTCTATTCTATTCTATTCTATTCTATTCTATTCTATTCCATTCCATTCCATTCCATTCCAATGTGCTGGTTGGCCTGGATCAAATTCAAATCCAGGTAAAGCATTGTCCTAGCTAGACAACATGTCCAAATATGTTACTGTTAGGCACTGGGATTTCAAATTCCAATCTGAAATAAAGATAAGGTGTGGACAACAAAAAAGTAGACAGAAAATAGCAACCCAAATCTTTGGCTCTGGACCATCTGTATGATCAGGAAGGATAAGGAAAATTAGTAGCATCTGCTCTATCCATTGTAACAGGTTATTTGGAAAAATATGGTAAAATGTCAGGCCCCCAACAATAGCTGTATTTTCAGCAGAGTTTGGAGTTATAATCTGGGCTGTATGTAATGTATATGGGTAGACTTTGAGATCATATGGCTTTGTAAGTAGTAGCTGCTGCTATTTTTGTAGCTTGGATGTTCATCATCACCCCACTTATTTAACTGCATTAACAACCAGTTTGTCTGAACAATCCCAGAAGTTTAGCTTCAGTACCAGAAGTTGCCTGCCATTGTATCTGACTTTACCTGAATGTGCAGAAGTCAGGGCATTGCTGAGCATATGAAAGTCACCTGAGGTTTCACCTGAGTGCCAGACACACACAAACAGACTGCTCACAGACTAGCAGGCACTCTGAATTGCTGGCAATATCCCCCTGCTTTGTTAGCAGCCAATGGCTGTTCCCATGCTGGAGAACTCTACAACTTTCTTCTGCAAGTTCCAGCTTCCCTGGGAGGCCTGGGCTGATCAGTTCAGCTGCTTTCCCTTGGTTAAATGAACCAGAAAGGAAGCTGGAATGCTCAAGAGGGCTGTGTGGCACAGCTAAACCCAGTCCACACTGCCTGAACATTATCTATACCAGCTTTCCAGCAGTTTCAGTATTAGCTGAATCAGTGGGGATGAATCCAGTAATTTCTTTGGGCTCTGTTTGAACTGTAAAATCAAAAATAGGGACTGAAGCAGCAATGGTATTGTAGACTTCCTGCATCTGTCAGATGCAGGCCTGAAAAATTCCTTTAACTGAGAAGGTATATTGCTATCTACCACAGAATATTTTTGTGCAGTAGCAAATAAGGGGCATATTACTGTTATCTTTAAGAGCACCCACCAATTTCAGGAGAGGAGGATGAGGCCCAGTTAATATCTCTGTGCTTATGTTCTGAGTAGAGTTAAGTAATCTTCATATCTCACTTGAGCTGAAACAATCCCACTTAATTCCTGAGAAGACCCTACAACATGTAAACAACAAAGAAAATGCCAGTTGGATACGTTAATTCATTCTTCCACATGGATTAGACCACCTATAGAAGTAAACTTTCTGGAGAGACCATCAAGGCACTCTTTAGTCATAAGACAATTATTTGAGCATTCTGCAATTTTCAGGCATTTCAGGTTCCCTCTTCCATCATACCTGTGAATAATAATAAAGAACATGCTTTTAATTATCTTCCCATGGCTTTGCTACATAAGAAAAATTGCAGATATTCTCACCATTCAACAGTAGATCCAGAATTGGTGAAAAACTGAGAGGCAAGACTGAGGAAGCAGTTCACTGTCTTGGACTTATGATCCATCTGTGCATTGAGCATCCTCTCCACTGTCAGCTGAACCTGAGGTACAAACCAAGCACTGTTCTTTGTTTCAAAGGGATCCTGCCTCACTTACAATGTCAATCCTGTGGATTTCAATCATGCCTAGAAGTAATATAACATTCATCAGGAAGGTCTTACAAAATCACTTTAGTACATTACTGCCTAAGCCATGCCAGTTCCTGCTCTGTCTCTAAGAGCAAGTTCCTAGTGAAAACATGAAGTATACAGCAGTGCTAATTTTTTTCTTTTTCTTGCTCTCCCTGAACAGCATTTGCCAACCTACTACACACTTTCATGTGATCAATACCATGTGTAAAGGTATATAATGAACAATTTTTTCCATAAGAGACAAGAGGTTATATGTTTAAGCATGCAGAATTCATGTGAGCAGAGTTATTCACCCTCCTGTAAGACACAGAGCTGTAAACCCCAATTCCATATCATGGCTGATGTGATTTGGCAATGTTCTGGTTCATTATAAAGATCAGCCTTTCAAATTCACTTCTCCAGCTCTGCTGAAACCGTGACATTCTCATTAAATAAATGCAGAGCCTTCTCTCCTAGTTCTCATTAAGGATAACAAAAATGAAGAGCATTCCCCTCAGAATTAACTCCACAGACAGCGCTGGGCATGACACTGCAACTAAGTGACCAAACCCTCATCAATATCTCCAGCACAGGTAATTAGGTGGGTTGGTGGGATAGAACAGCCATTCACAGGCATACTAATCCAACACAAGTTATTTCTGGATGAAAAGTCTGTATCACATTTAATATAAGGAGATCTCAGATAAAAACAATATATTAGGAATGGCAGAAGTTTATCTACCCATTAAACACCAACTCAGACTACTACCCAGCCTTTTTCACTTGATGGTAATGCAGATTTTATAATTTAGAAAGATCAAAGCACAGCATTTCCTAAGGGGCTTACTTTTGCTTGTAAATTTTATACTAGTTATACAAAAATTAGGAAATATAGCTGGTAATATTTGACATTTCCAACAGATAACCATTTTTAGTAATCTTTAAATATAACATCATAGGAAACAGGAACTAGAAGAGACAGAAAAAGGTAGGCTAGAAAAATAGATTAATCAAAAAATGAAAAATAGATTAACCAAAAAATATAAAATATTATTTTCCCAGGGTTAAAAGCAAATGCTGTAAGCCATAAATTTAATCACAGAGTCTATTATTGATACCTAACTGATGGAGGAAATGAATATTAAAGACAGGCATTTAATAAAGAAGAAGTTCTTTCAGCATAATAAATAGTCAGGTATTTGTAAATCTCTGGTCACAAGTTGCACCATAAACATAAACAACAAAAGAGAAAAGAATATTAGTTACTATCTGGGAGAAAAGGAGTCACTGTAGATCACCCTTGAAAGTGTATATGAAAAATGTAATAAGCAACTGCTTTTCTAGCTATCTGCATTTTAAACAAATCTAAAAAAGATATAGGCACGGATGAATATTTTTGCATGCATAAAATATTTGGATGTAAATGTGGTTGTTGGAAAAACAGTAATACTTTCTGTCTTTGTTTGTCTTTATTACTGGGTGCTTTGATTTTAAAGGGCTTCCTCTGAAAAATTTCAAATGCTCTTCACTATGTGAACTAAGGAAAGTTGGAATTTTAAAACACAGGTCAAGTGTGTGATGGCAAAATTGCAAGATTATTGGTGGGGTTTTGTGCCTGTTTGCTGGCATGCAAAGTTCTAGTGTAAAAGTCAGTAAGTGTAATGATATTCAGCTCCTCATGCATTTTAAATACTGTAAGGAAGACTGATATTATTTTCAAATGGGGGTACTGAGACACAGGAAGAGGAAAACAATTCTCTAAGGTTCCCTGTCAGCTTGTACAGAGGTGGGCACAAAAGGCTGGCAGGCTTCCTGAATCTCCAATTATCCTCAACCTTGGCTGCTTCCCAAATCCCCAAATCAGTCTGTGTGTTGAGCTGCAACTTTTCCCCAGTAGAAACAAAGCAGACACTAGCTGGGATTGGCTTTGATGACATGCTCTGCACATGTGTAGAGCCTTTTAACCTGATGGCTCTTGTCCTGACAGAAGCAGCCATGCTCACTCCCATGATTTAACAGAGATCTCTATGGCTTTTTAAAATCAAGGAGATCTGATGGAATATCTAAGTTTAGCTTAGCACAGAATTAGGACCCAAAAGCAAGGGTAGTGCTGACCAGAGGAAAGCCCATGGTAGGATACCTGGCTTAAATGAAACATGGTGAAGTCAGGCTGCACATCACAGAATCACAGAATGGTTTGGGTTGGAAGGGATCTAGAAGACCAGCTGGTTTCATCCCTCACCATGAGCAGGGGCACCTCCCCACTGGGTCAGGTTGCTCAAAGTGCCATCCAACCTGGCCTTGAACGCTTCCAGGAAAGAGACATCCACAACTTCTCTGGGCAGCCTGTTCCAGGGTCTCACCACCACCACAATAAATAATTTCTTCCTAATATCTAATCTAAATCTAATTTGTTTGGGCCAGTGGCCTCTCTGCTCCCCACCACTAAAACCACTGGTTGGCTCCCACCTGATGCAAATCTAGCCTGGGCACCTGCCAGCCTAGAGATATGAGTCCTGTTGAAAATCTTCTGCTGACAGACTGTGTAGACTTGTCCCTTGACTTTGAAACAATGGAAACAAGCTATATTTTTCACAGAGATAACCATCCATTAAGGTTCCATTGCTCCTTGATCTCCACAGCGCTCCAGACTCACTGGAGAACTTGCATTTGACAGCAGAGCCTCCGAAGATATAGAAGCTATTGACCACTGTTCATCATGGACAAGCAAGCTGAACAACTTGCCAAGTTATTAGTGGTAATGATGGTGATTCCAATTAGGCAAAAGATAATCACTGTTAAAAATTCCTTGCCAATTTCTGTCATTTCTGTCACTGTGGTAAATAGGCCTCAAAGAAGACTTTTACATCTTCAGTTGGAAGCACAGAGCTAAATCCAGCAAAAGGCAGTCACAGTGCTCTGCTGCTAAACTCACACAAGAGGGAAAGCAGGGGAATTGATCCTTCTCAGCAGAGAGGGGTGATTAATCTAATGAGGGATGCGGAGCTGTGGGTATCAGATACAAGTAATGGCCTCCCTCCGACATGGGAAGCGTGCCTCAGGAGCTGCAATTCTCTCCATATCCCGGTATAAAAAGGTCCTACAGGGAGTGACACTGGGATAATTGAGCAGCAGACAACCTTTAAGTTATCTTCCAGTCCTATTTTCACCACAACCCCCCCTGCTATTTAACTGTTGCAGATTTGGCCCCTTTTGCTAGGAATTGTAGTGAAAGCAGTCTGAGACTTTATCACCCCAAAGAACATGGAGCTTAAAATAGATAAAAACATGAGAAAAGACATAATAGATAAATGAGGGCACAAATGTGGACAGAGAAAGGGAAACTTTGGTAAAATGTGAAATGAGTCTAGTGGGTGTCATCTTGTAGATTGGTTGGAAAAGTGATTACTTTTCACAATAATTGTGCACAATACTGAGCACAAGTGGTGCTGGAGCTGTCCAAGCTGCAAAGTTAATACCACTATTAATGAAATTAAATTAAATTAATATCACTATTAATAAAATTTGTAAAAAGAATCTCTTAAAATAGAAGACTATATAGTAACCCCAGCTGGATTGCAGGGTAATTTTTATATTTTGGCTAGTGTACAGCCCAAGGATTTATCCAGTTCCACAAGCCACTGGCTTTTCATGTATCTATTCAGAAACTATTTATTTTCAGAGGCATACAGAGCATTTTGCTGGCAGTGTTTATGAGTATGTGGAGATTCCTGCTGCAAATTTTCCATGAAGTGCTCCAGCAGTTGGCCAATATGGCCCTGTATGAATGTTTGAGGAGAAGTGAAGAACAGAGAAAATACAATTTTTTGCTTAGTGCTGAGAGATATTTAATGAACTACATTGCCTCTTAAAAAGGCTGGTGCTGGCTGCTATAAAGACAGAAGGGAAAAGTTCTCTAAAAATTCATGAAGTACCTTGGCTATAAAGGTTTCCTTCTGACTCCAGGTTATTTATAGATGATTTAAACTCTTTTAAGCATATTGAAACCTACTTGTTATTTTTGTACCCTATCTGCAATCATTGTGGATATATTAAACTCTCACATAACCAAATCCTAACATTGTTGGTTCAGTAATTTCTTGTTCCTCTAGTTGCCCTTCTGAAGTTTAAATCATTCAAGTAGCTCTAATTATGTGGGTTTACAATTTATTTTTTCTGGTTTTTTTTAAAAGGTCAAGTTTAAGTGTCTGGTCCCTTTCTCTAAAGACAGTATTTTATAAATTTCTTATATGTATTTTCTGATTTATCTCCAACTGAAATATCTTGAGTTCCATTTGCATTCCCAGTACTTTTTCACCTGTACATTTTCCAGATACAAGTCAACTTGGTTCATCAATTTCAAAAGGAAGTAACATCTGAATTTTGCTTTTTATATCCTTCAAAAGCTACCTGTTACAGCAGATAATCAGGAAAGGACACAGCTGCCATGTGGGTATGGAATCACCAACATACTCACACTTTCTCAAGTATTACCACCACCTCAGGTGTTCCACACAAAGTCAGGAAAGGCAAATGGCAGTGACCATGAAGAGGGAAATTTGAGTCAGTAGAAGTAAATAGTGGAAAAGGCTCAGAAGCAAACTTCTCACTATATTGCCTTTGTATATATATGACCTGCAGAGTTATTGAACAAAAGGATTGGTTTTTTTTCTTCTTTGTCTCCATAATATACAAAACTGAATTACAGCAGTATTTGTTCCTGTCATTCTGCTGTGTGGTTTAGGACTATACATGTCATCACTCCCCAGTCTGGTTTATGTGCCCACCTCCATGCAGCTTTGATTTAAATGAATTTTAGCTGCACACAGTCATTGAGTTATATATTCTTAGGTAGATGAAAATTCTTTTGTAAAGTTGACAGCCACTCTGCATGCTTTGGATATGAAATTTCCCATGAAGCCATTAAAATTGAGCTGACTCTGCCACAGGATGTGGCACAGACTACATGACCTTCTATCTCTGAGAGGTGAAATCTCCATTTTGCTGAAATTGGTGTCAAATGAAAGCAAGAGCTGTTCCATTGAGCTCAGCTCTTTCCTGACTCTCTTCAACAAGTCTTTCATATAGGCTCTGTTTTCATTTTTTCTTAGTAAATATTAACCTCTCTCCTTCTTAAAGAAAGCTGAGGCTTTCAGAATATGGAAGATTGGAACTTCCCCTCTGATTTCAACGAACACTAACTTTGACCTGCTTAGTGTTGTTTACTTCTCCATGAGATCTGTGGCCCTGTCAAATTCACCTGCAATACTTAAAAGTGTTATGTTTGTATACAGGAAGTAACATTCTTCAGTTGGGCTCTTTTTTCCTAACTTCTGAGAATATCAGATATGGGAGATCTTTCCCTCAGTGGAAGAAAAGGACAAAGGAATGAGAAAAACAGCAAGCCAAAAGGAGAGACGGTGTTCTTAAATAAATGAAAAAGATATTCTTCAACAGACTGCAGCCTCCTGCTTCCCAAGCTCACTTCTGAGTGAATTTAGTGGGATCCACTAATTTGACATAGCCTGGGGGCAGCAGAAGGGTCTCATTCAGCACAACATGCTAGGAGATGGGCAGATTAAATTGCTGGAAAACTTGAGTTTATAATTTCCATTCTCCCTATGCTGGAATCCCTGAGACAGGCTCTATTCTTCAGGAAAACCATTCATCTGTATCTCATGTTCTGTCTGGACCGAGGCAGGAATGGGTCTCCAATCCTAAATGGAGATCCAATGCATGACTGCAGAATTACCACATGGTCATGATGACTTAAGGCCATGTATTGGGTTCTCTACATTTTGCAAAGTCCTGTAACTCAGCAGATCCTAGCAGCCTGACTCCTGAGCTAGCTGGGATCAAGGACAAAATCATGACCATAATCCTTTTCTTTTTGATTTTATCCTTTGTAATGAACTTCAGGGATTCTCTTCCAACAGTGCTCAAGACTGTCTTGGGGCACACAGAAAAGATGTTTGCAGTGAAAGGAATTTAAATCTAAAATTACTTTCCATTGAAAGCTGACAGAGTTGAAATCTGTTGGTTTGGGAGATATTCCAAAAGCCATTCTTTTGCAGGAACACTTGTAAGAGATTGGTATTTGAGGAAGATAAAGCTATTTTCTCATATGCGGCTCAGCTTTGTTAGCATGACAGTAAAGCCAGAAGAAGCAAAATCCAAGAGAAAAACACAGTTATGTTAATGCTCTTAAAAAAATGCACATGCACAATCTTACAGTTTATTCCTTAGTATTCATGGGATAAATCACTACAGATTTATTTGATGGGAGCAGACAGGATGCTAGTTACTGTTTGAATAGTCCTATAGTAAACTGTTATTAAAAGAAAACTGCAGGAGAAAGAAATCAAAATCTCATAAACTAATTGAATAGATTTATTCAAGGAGAAGGAAAGGGCCTTGATCTCAAAAATATTTAAGGATGCAGTTCCATTCTTAAGCCTGCTGAACATTCAGCCACAGAAGGCTGCACTAAATACTCCTCTATTGATTCTTAAACAATACATTGAAATTTTAATGACCTTGCCCAGCAGAGGACTTTTTATCTCAGATGTCATTGACATAAGTACTGAACTAAGAGTGCTTGAAAAGGATTGAGACCAAAATATTCTGGTAACCAAGGAAATGCCAGTACTCCCCATTTCTCACTGTTTTTCCAGGATGAATTGGGAAAAAAAGACTGAGAACCACTTCACTACAATCTCCTTTCAGGTAGATGTAGAGAGCAATGAGGTCTCTCCTATAAGTTTGCAGAAAAAAATACCAACAAAAAAAAGTTGAAATGCTCTAAAAGGTGAGGAAGCAACATGTCTTGGATAGAAGAATTGAAAAAAAATGCAGAAAGTTTACCTTAAGATCAGGCAAATATTATTTTCTGTCATTAAGGATGTGTCCTTGTAAGCAGCTCAATTATCTTCTGCTTTGTGCAGTTTTGTGTGGCTGTAACTCAGATCTGTGGAAATCAATGGAATCGCAGAAATAGAAAAGGTGAGAAGCACAATGACTTATGCTACTGGAGTTTTAGAAAACTCTTCTCAGCAGTGATCAAATGCTCTGACCTTGGAGATTCAGCATGGAAAGGAAAGATGCCTATTCCAGGATGTAAAAGGCAGCATCACCTTTCTAAAATTTATGGTCTCATATTGCTTCTGCATTGTTCTAAATATAAAAAAAAGAAAATTTAGATAAAGTTACAAAAGCAAACCTGCTGTATTGAACAGACTGGTAAATGCCCTGTATTTCACCAGTGAAATCTATATTTCCAGCCCTGGAAAGAATTCCTATTGATTCCTTTAGCTCACACACTATGTGTGTTGTTGTAGTGGGTAGTTAGTATGTGGAAAGACAGGTATGCACAACACAGTGAAATGTGTATTTTGTCCGTTTTACAAAAAGTGCCCTCTCCTGAATAGTCTCTCTGGCTGTGTGAGCTGACCCTGTCAGGCAGCTGGAACAACCACAGACTCGTGGCTCAAATGCAAAGAGGAAATTTATTTTCATTACTTTGCTAATTGGGAGATCCCCAAAGAACGCCTGGGCAGAGGTACAAAACCAGAGATGCAGGCACCATTAAACTCAGTCCGTGCTAGAGGATTACTGGCCTGCTATTCACACAGGCATATCAAGAATTATTCCCAGCTGCCAGTCACCTGAACAATGTACAATCCTCCTCCTATCTTCTACTTTTTACCCAGCCCCTCCCGTGCTGTCCATGTTACAATGGGGAGGACCACAGAAATCCCCACATCATAACTTGAACAGGTACTTTTCTTCCCCCCTTATCAGCAATTTCACCACTATGTGTCAGGGAATAATTTAAAAAAATGAATCTCTGTATTACATACCTGAAGATAAAGCATTAAATCTCACCTGTGAGTTTATCATAAGTTTTAAAAGAAAACACAAGTGAGTTGCAATGAAGAACTTACTTTAGATGCCAGTGGAGGTCCTTAGGGATGCATGTCTCATATATAAGGTGCCCAGTACCCCTACATTCTTATTCTTAAGAATAAACCAGAAGCTCATTTGTCTCAATAACTCCCTAACTCAATCTCTTACTTTTGCTTTTTGATTGCTTTTGACTTTTTATTGCCTAATTCCTTCACTCCGTAAGGGTAGGAGTGCACAGTTAATGTGAACGGCAAGTACCAACCCTAATATGAAGGAGCTGTAATGAAAAACTATGAGGGACCTATCCCTTGAAATCAGACTTTTCAGTATGTGGGACTTCAGACCATGTACTACAGGGCTCCAAACCCCTGTACCTGAATCTGCCCCTCGGTTGTGTTGAGTAAACTCAGCTCCTGGCTTGCCCTTCCCAGCTTTCTGTGAAGCAGCTCTGCTGCTGTCATGAATTATTTCTTACTGCCCCGAGTGCTTGGGAAAAAGGACTGATTCACCACAGTGCATTAGAGGAGTAATTAGACACAGCCCAATACTTGGCTCTGGGGAGCATCTGCACTGGCAAAATATCCCCCAGCAACGCTGCTTAAAGGACAGAGTAAAACAACAGAGACAGTGAGTGAACAAGAGAAAAGGGAAGATGTAGACTTTAAGAGAGTGCTGGGAAGAGGGTCAAGTATCACTCTAATCAATAGCTACAATGAGCAGGAGGCTAATGGAACAGCAGGAGGAAAGCAAGGCAGTTGAGTCAGCATGAGGGATTAAATGTGCTGTGCTGAACATCTCTGGTGCCTGTGCCATGGCTGGTCCCCAGGGCAGAAAGGAAAGAGCCAGCCTAGAGCTGACCACGCAGAAGAAAGGGCCTGACTTCTCAGGGTGACGGCGTGGGGTCAGGGCCACCCGCCTGCCTCTTCCTGGCAATTTGGAAAAACAATTCAGCTGGGACAGAGAAAGGAATGCCAAGCTGAGAAAGTATTTTCTGCCCCCCTTTCCTTGCTGGTGTGTCCACTGCTTTGAAGAAAATATGGCACAGAGCTGAGGGGAAAGCAAAGGTTTTGTTTGCAGAGGTTGCTACAGTTTGTGGAATTTCTAATTAATCTCTTCCCTCCCACCCTTTTTTAAAAGTGTAACTCTCAGAAGTGTGTTAAAATCAGGGCCTTCAATGAAGTTCAGCATCTTTTGTCTGAAAACTGATATGTGCCTCTTCAGCAAAGAAGAAAGTCTTGAGTATTTTAATACAATAATACAAACCCCAATGTGTTTCACAAAACAGACCAAACAGCATGGTGGGCCATCTAAAACTTTACACAACTGCCCAACCCTGTGTTACTTCAACTCTTGATCTGCCTCCCTCAGAATACTGCACTAAAAATGGATATATGCCCTGAGCAGACTGCCAGGTCTGCTAGTCCTGCCTACTCCTTAGTTAACCTCATCCTGGGACCCTTTTTCACATCTCTGACACACTAAAGGATCTGACAAAGAATGAGGGAAAATATCAAGTTCTGAGTAACCCTTCGACTGGCCTCTGTAACATGTTCCTGCTCAGTGCCCTCTTATGTCTCAATCTGTGGAAGTCATAAATTGAGATATCAGTGATGGTTGATAAGAGAGTGAATTGCAAAATACTGTACAACTTTATCTTTGCCTACTTATTCAAAATAAGTAAATGGGATGTCCACAAAGCAGTCAAACTGAGATTGTTTTGCAGAGACTGCTTAAATATTCAAAATGCAAGAAAACATCCCTTGTTTTTGCCTTTCCTTAATAGACTTCACATATTGCTGAGCATTTAAATCCTACCTTCTCCTGACAGGGCAGAGATTTTTCACTTGGAATAGATCACACAGATCTTTACTTCTGCTGTTTCCTTTCCATACTTCAATGAAGAGGTAAGCAATTCATGGTGATATTTGGAAGTCATCAGTGGTGTCTGCGTTAAAGTGGAAGGAAGTTGTTCTTGTTTTTAGAGCTTCAAGCTCTTGGCATAGTTGAGCATACGTATCTGCATTGAATACCCTCAGATCATGTTTTCAAAGATTTGTTATAGTTACATCAAATAGAGAGACTTCATTTCAAACAAAAAAAATAGGACACGACGAAATATTTGAAAAACCAACAAACTGCTTTTTAAACATATATGTTCTCTTTTACAAGCCATATAAAAGACAGTTTCCACCAAAACTGAAGTATAAGAACCACCCAATCATGTACAGCTATTTTCATTATGTTTGCATATATTTTTTCATTTTTCTTTTCATGTTTTTTTCTTTTTCTAAGCGAGATACCAAACTTTTAATTGTATGGGATAGTTCTCTCCTCATCTCTTTTGGAAAGTTCTCAGTCTGGAGAGTTCCTTTCATTCAAACCATATGAAAACTCTTTGAGACAGAGTCAGGGTGCAACAATGATAAGTCATATTAAAGCATCACTACTCATTTCAGAAGAGGAAAGTGAACTCTTTAATCTGAAAGCATTCCATGGCCTTGTAACTGACTAAATTCTACACAGAGAGCTTCTTTTAATTAACTTTACTTGTTTAGAAGGAATAATCAAGGTGGCTAAAGTAAAAATACAAATCATAAGGCAAATTTTATGCTGTGTCTGTCAGCTTGTTTTTAAATCAACAGATTACATAAATTCCTTCTCTGTGTGAGGTCTTACTTTAAAGAAAGCCAATTATAAAAAATAAATTGACTTGATGTGAAGTATTAAAAGATATTGCTTTTTCCTTTTTTACATTCATCAAATTTAGAAATCATACCATACAAAAATGTGCTAAATAGGTCTAGACTAAAAGTCTTGTTTTCCAATGAGAGGCTCCTTTTCATGCTTATAATCACAAACTGCATCCTCCTTAGAATGGGCTTCATAGAGAATCCCAAATGACATTATAGATCCTCACTTTTTCTTGACCAATCCAGAGGGGTCACAGTCTGGAAGGAGCACTGTGGGAAGCACACTACTGTGTCTCTGAGGCACCCTGGTTAGGAGGCTGAAATAAACACCTTGAATTTTCAGCAGGGCTGCACACATGGAAGCAGGCACTTCGGGGACTTGACCAAGTTTTCCTGCTTTCCTCTTGCAGCCTTTTTTTAATGTTTTAATGAAATCACATTTTGAACCTGTATTCCAAGGCCATCCTAAGTAGGACATTTCCCCTTTTGGTTAAAATTTGAGTAGGAGGTTAATACATTGCATTTCACTGCTTCAAAATTTTTGGTCTGGAGATCTTAAGCTTTTTGCCCTCACCATTTGGAAGTTTGACTCTAGGAATTCTGCTTTTATGCAGGCCTGTTTTATAAAATTTTCAATTCTCTAATTTGAACACCACCAGTACTCTGGTACAAAGCAGAACACAAAATCAGTATACTGGAGAGAATTTTAAACAGTCATTTTTTCATCTTACTTTTTATGAAAAATATCAAATAGAAGTGATACTGAATGCAGAGATCTCTTTTTCCTTTGCAGCAGCTCTTAGGCATCCGTTTGAAAAGCCCTTTACAAGCTTATATATGAGAGAGTTTCAAAAAGGACCTGGCAGACCAGGACAGAATGGCAGACAGGAAAAACTGCAGAAATGCTTGGATTTCTAAGAGTCTTCTAAATGGAAGTTTGAGAGTTCAATTACATTACTGAAGTGGATGGAGGCTGTACTGTTACTCAAAAAATTTGCAGTTGGAATGGCATTTTCCTTGCTATCCATGTGTGTGTACTGGGAGTGCTGTGAAACTCCTCTTGCCCAGGCTGGTGTGCACCACTATGATGGGCTGAATAAGGAGCAGTGCTGCAAGTCCCTTCTAGGATCTACTTGTGCAATTTTCAAACAATTCAGATACAAGGGAAAAGTTATTCTCCCTCTTTTTAGCCTTGTGAAAAATGAAGCATTTCATCTAAGCTGCAACTCTGACTTGTCCACACAGGCCACGATAAGAAACAATCACCTCTGCCGAGCTTCCCTACCTGTTTTGGCATCTTGGAGCACTCTTTTCCTGGCTTCAATCTGCTCTTCCTGCTGCTAGTCACAACCAAAAGCAATGAAGTATCATAACATGGGTGTCAATCCATCCTCACTGCCCTAAGCCAATGTCTCTGTGCAACCTGAAAGGTTGATCAACAACTGTAGCAGACTTCCCTGTATTAGTCTTTGTTTGTTTGCTGGCTTGCTCGTTTTCCTGTAAAACTCATTAAACCTGACACTCTACAGGAAAAAGAAAGAAGTTTATGAGATCACATTGCATGTGGAACTGTGTCATCCATTTTTGAGCTTAATAGCCCTTAAACCATAAAATAATTATGTGCACCCCTGCATTCTGTCACTGCCTTTGCTGCTGGATGCATAAAACCTATCACGGTTTTTGGATGCTTTCAGCTTTATGACCTAGAGCTGCAAATTAGCAGTAAAAGTGTATGAGACATGAGATTTTTTTTTCCTTTTATTTTTCTTTTACATGTCTGAGGTATTATCTCACTCAAGAATTTCAGTGGAAGAAATAGATGACACATGAATCTGGCAACAAGACTCAATAATAATTCTCACAGAGAGGGTCTCATTTTTTTTTCTTTTTGCTGTGCTCAAGAGGCAACAAAAATAACAATGTACTCTCTAGTAAAGAACATTACTTTCCCATCTAAACTTCCACTATTTCTTCCAGAAAAAAGTGGAGTTACAGAACTCTACCAAACCCTCACCCAGAAACCAAACTTTTGCTTGCAGGTGCTCAGAGCGTGACCCACACTTAGAGCTGTATTTGCTGCACATCCCCAGTTGGAGATGTAATAGTCAGACATTTATGAAAAACAAATGTGGCAATAAATATCTCAGGTAGAGAAAAGTGCAAGGGCATTCCCTTGTCTCATTCTTGGTTTATAACTGGCCACAGTATCACAGACTACAATGTTGAGCTTGCCCCTGATGCTTGCATATTAGCACCATAAAAGATATCTGGATAAAGTGTTTGTAGGTTTATTTGAAACATTAATGCTGATGCCTGACAGCATTATCTGTACTGTTTATATGACTATAAAATAGCTTTATAGTGATACAATTAGTAATGCTGAAGTTAGATAGCATAAATGGTAGTGCTGATCGTACCACTATAAACTTATCTTTATAGTGACATAAATGAGCAATATTTGTGTCATCATGTTTTATGACATCAGGTAATCTCAGGCCTAAGAGTATAACACTAGGTCTTGCACACTTTAGTTTCACATCTAAAGTACAATGCAAAAGAACTTTCTCATCCACTCTTAGAACATCAGCCCTACACTAATTTTCATTTACTTTAAGCTGCAGGGACAAATTTTCTTCTTTATCTATAAAACAATTGCAAGCACCCCATTTCCAAAATTGTGGTCCTACAGTATTGCTGGGTTATGAATGGTCGCAGTAGATGAGGGCTGACAGATGTCAAAAGGCAGGCCAGATTCTCTGCTTAGACTTTTTTAATTGTCTCCCTCCTTTGCTATTTCACTCCGTGCCTTTTATCCCAAAGAGGGACATGAGAAATGAAAGACTGATCAGCTACAAAACAAGTTTTAATTAATTTCACAGTTTTGCCTCATTCTATTCATAGCTGACATAAAAATGACTTGGAAAGACTGCTTGCCTGCCATTCTCAAAGTAGCCCTCACTAGCAGAAGGCAGGAAAAAAGATCTCTGATGTTATATTGTTTTCTTTGAAAAATGATTTGTGACTACCCATTACTGGAGTGGATATCTGTCCTGAGTGAAGGTTTTATGCACATTGGTTAACTATGCAGTGGAAACGTCCTCTTTTGGGCTTTTTATATAAATTCCATTACTATTTGTAACACATAATCTACAGAATTTGTGACACCAAATCCTTCTCTGCTCTTTTCCTTTTGGCTATAGTTAGCTTCAGAGGAAAATACCTCAGGAATTTCACTATTCCCCTGCTTCTCCATGATATCACTGCTCCTAGGCTATGTATTTTGCCCATGTACATAATGCCACTCAAGACAACAGGAGGAATCCCAGTTCTTCAGTGAACAATGAATTGGGCATCATAAACACAGATCTTCATGTAAGAACACTTCATTATGTAGGCAGTGCCCTATAGCAGCCTGAGCATCAGTGTAGTCTAAAAGCTGAACAATCCTCGGACTAAAAACCTAGGAGCAACAAATACATCTTTTGTTCTTTCTTTTAACTGCAGTGCAACTCCATCATATATCCAAAAAATGGTACAACTGTAGTGTGCTGATGGCAAAATACACAAAACCAACCTCTAAGAAGTCCTGAAGGAATTTACTCATCCTTTTGTAAGACTGGAGCTGTAATTTATTCAAACCACTCTGTTGTTCTGCGTATCCAGCACACTGCACAATATTTCAGAGTGTGCTGTGGGTTCACCCAGTCTCTCCCCTTTCAGCATTAAGGACAAGGACATATGATTACAGTTAGGGAGATAGGATCAAATACAGCATCACATATAAAAGAAACAAAGTTTTCCTCTACTCAAAAAATGAGCAATGCCGTAGTGGTGCCACAGGGGCACTCTGAATTCAGTGAAGAAAGACCTGTTTTCACTTATCTTCTGAACTATCCTGGATCCTTTGGGTTTGCCCCAAGGCATTTCATTATAGTTTCCTGCCAGTTCTTTGGCTGTTTTGCACAGCAGCATGAACCACCAGTGGAGATGCGTCTATTTTGGAAGCAGTTAAGATTTCAGGCATGATTCAATGGGCATGCCAAAATATGAAAAGAACTTTCTAAAGTTGTGAGGACTTTCTGAAATTTTTTTCTCACCCAGATCATTCATGGTGCACCTTTATGTAACTTTAGCATCCTGAGAACACCTTTTCCCTCTTCCCTAGGTCCCCAACTTCTCCAATACATTGCATGAAAAAAGATCAAAAAAGGGACTTATCCATGTTAACTACAAGGAAAAAGAGAGAGATGGCAGAGCAGCCACACTGAGGGAGGCTGACAGAAATGATACAGCATCTTCACTGCTCCATTTTCTAAAAATTTCCTTCTGCTGGTCATTAAAGAAGACTTAATTGTGTAGTGGCATATGTCCATCTCCAAACAGAAGACCTACCAATCCAGCACCTTTGTTAAAAGCTATTTCAGATCCTCATGGACTGACCAACTAGGAGAGTCCTTCCTCATTCTCAAACAGATTAATTTGGGCAACCAGTCCTACCTGTTTTTTCCCTACACAGCAACATCTCACACACCTCTTTGATTTTTCCCTTTATGCTTCTTACAGAAAGAACCAGGAAGGTCTCACATGAGGCTGCCTGACATTACCACATATCTGCTCTGCACACATCTCTCAAAACCTGGAGCAAGTTCTTTCTGCATCTCATTACTAGGAAAATACATGAAGTCTGAAGAAAAGGTAATTTTTTGAGATTTACTATCTTCAAGGCGCTTTAGGCTAGCTTAGGGAGAAACAGCATGGCCACGATGAAAGACTGAGCAAATCCCAGGTTAAATAGAACAAAACAAAATCAAATGTCCTATCTAAATTAGACATTGGAGACACTCATCATGTGTGCAAACGAAATGTAAATAACTTTTTAGATAACCATTTTTAATATTTGTGAGGTGACTTGGCAATTTTTGTGGAAAGCAGCTTCACCTTGTAGCATTCAAGCACAATACACTATGCATTCCATGAAAAGAAAAGTTACTTCAGTTGTTAATATTCCTTGACAATATATAATTCTGGAAACTCCACTTTATGCTGGTCACATATTCAATGTTTTCATGGTTTTATTCTAAATTTATTTTTCTTTATATGAGAGCTATTAAAAGCTTTTAAATATTTTCTGGCTGCTGAAGCGTAATTAATTATCTGTGCTTCCAAACTAATCAAGGACATTAGTCTTTCTAGAACACTTAGGCAAAGCATACAGGGGTAACTGGGGAAATCCAGATGGTTACTGCCACACTTACATGCACTTTACTGATAATGTCTACCCAGGTTTCCAGAGCTTCTCAGTATATTCTCATTACACTCATATGGTTCCATTGCACAAATAATAGTGAGAATTAATTGCTTCTAATTGAAGTTGGTGCTATTAAATCAAATTAGTGTCCACAGCATAATACAAACACTGTCAACAACACTGGCTCTGTTACAGCAACTAAATAGAAACTAAATGCAAGTGTTCAAAAATGCATCCTTTAGTCATCTTCAATGAGTTAAATTCTGGCCATTAAAAGTAATGAGGTTTTACAAAAACATCCCTTAGGAATTTCACCATCTTCCCTACATAACATGAGATGAACCAAATCAACCCAAAATTTAAAGATTCAAGTAAGGGTGAAAGAAACAGTACACACAATCCATGCTGCTAAAAGGTGTCTGATAACTTCCATGACCACAAGAAAGTTTGTCCTTTTTCCCTTCTTAGAGTAAAATGTTCAAAATATGTTAAATACCTGAGAAAGGAGTTCAATGACATCTGTAAAATAGCAAAGTCTTGATATATCTGTTCTTTTCAAGCCCCATTTCCACTGCTGCTAACCAGCAGGAATTCAAATGGGGTAAGCCTCTATGGCTAGGCTGTCCAGAGAAGCTCCACTGATCTCAGTGGATAGCTTGGCAATTCTTTTCATTTCTGCTGTCCTAAAATGGAATTCATGACTGTCACACATGACAGTGACCACAATTATTTTTTTCTTAGAGTGACAGTGACATAGCTGAATTGATATAAAAAAAGATTTTAACCTGGACTGGATTTTCCTACTGAGATACAAGCTTACTCTTACTTTCTGCAGTATTTTCAAGCAGGCTTGTACATCACTTTCCACAGCTTTGCCATTTGTCCTGAGTTGCTAAGTATGAGCCTCCACCCTAAGGTGCGATGGCATAGCTGTGGTTAATTATTTATAGAGCCTGTCAGTGGTACATCCCATAATAACCTACTTGGACACAATAAAAGTGATGTAGACACTTATCTTTCAGGTGATAAAATAGAGAAAGCAGGCTCAAAACTGAATAGATAAATTTAAAAGAGGATTTTTTTTTTTTTTGGAAGATGGGTAAAATTTATTTCTTCTGAACTTCTATCCTGAGCTGAAGCAATTATCTGGAGAACTGCTGGCAAACATCTTGTCGAGATTAGTTCCATTACCTATGAGGAGATGTCAAATACTCAACTGTATCCCAGGGAAATTCCTCTAAATCTGCTGAATGTTAGTTCTGCCCTGAGGAAATCCTCCAGGCATTCCATTGAACTAAATATTGATAACCTGACCTGCTACTTGCAGAAATTTCTTTGTTGATACCGATCAAATGGAAACTGTGCAATATTAAGGGCTTACTCTGACCAAGCTCAGGACACTTCCAGCTGTGGAAGGCAGCCCCCACTGAGCATTAATAGTGCAGGCAAGTGAAAAGAACAGACCTTGGGTTTAATTCTGAATTTCCACATCATGAAAACCACATGAAAAAAACCCAGCAACTGGATGAGCTCTCCAGATGTTACCTAAACCATCCTTAGCCAAATCTATCCCAATCATTTCTATTCATGTCACAAAGAAGATTTCTTCTGATATGAAGAAATCCATGAAATACACAGAACCGGATTGTCAAATAGATGGCACAACCATCCCTTTGCTCCCGGGCAACAGGGAGGGATGAAGGCCAGCTTAGGACACCAAGAAGATTTGAGACTGGTGTTTGTTGTCCCAGGTTGCTGCAAACTCTTTGCCCCATCAAAGTCAATCATTACTCTGGAAAAAAAATGAATAAATGGTCAAAGAAACAAAATGGCTGGACCTCATTGTTTGAAAGATTTTTTTTTATTATTATTTTTATTTAGTTTCATGGTATCAGGTTTGTTAATTTTGCTACAGAATTAGAGCTGCTGACTTTCTAAAGTGATTTTGTTAGAAGTCAAGGCTACATTAGAACCTGAAATGCTATCAAACACAACTGTGAGTTTTTCTATGCCTGAAATATCTCCTAAAATTCCAATAGTTTGGCAGTGTGGTGAGCATGGAAAGACATTTACACCTGATTTCCCTGTGGTGAATTAAGGTGTTTTTCTATGTGTGCAAAATATCAACATCTTATAATATTTATGTGTTAAGTAGACAAAGATGTTTCATATTGAGCTGCTGGAAATGTCCTGAAGAATATCTTTAAATATTGATGTTTCCCAATGTAGCCCTTAGAAATTCTGTTTGCAGTGACATTTCAGCTTGCTATAATTTTTGCTGTAATTAAACCCCTTCATTTTTTCCCCTCTAGATAATTTATGCCTATAGACAACTGCATTTTTCTGGTACAACTAATTTGATATTTCACCAGCTTTGCTTATGAGCAGGAAGAATTCAAAGCTACTTAGCACATTTTAAGCAATTTTTTCTACTGTTTGTAATTATACATTGCACCTGCTTAAAATCCAGGGGAACAAATGACTAGACAAAAAAGAACACAAGAGTAATGCTTCAAACTGATGTTTCCAGATAATGCACTGTGCAGAACACACTATTCATGGAGGAAGAAATTGTTCATTTTTGCATCCTAGTCACCTGTTGTGTCCAAGGACCAAACTGCCAATTTGAGCAGAAGTTATTTTTCCAAAACTGAGATTGGCATTTAGGTATTAATGTATCTCAAAAAATTAGTTTGACTTCACATTCTGGAACTTCAGGAACTCAAAAAAAATGGCACTATCTTATCTTTGAAAGCTGAATTAAAAGTACTTAGGGCTGAGTTTGAAACCTTTGTTAAGTCCTGCTTATAAATTGTATATAAATTGTTTTAAGATATTCAAGACCCATGGTTCAAGTCTTCTCAAAGAACATACTATATAAGATATATTGAGCATAGTATTTTAGTCTGTAGTGTAATGGATGGTATTTCAATATGCAACATATAGCCAAAAGCAGTTTGTCAGAACATACATACATTTTTCTTTACAGGCCATTTAAATCAGTACTCATGCAAACACTGTTAGGGTGTGGGTCTGACTGCACAGACATTTTTCCTTTCTGATATTAGACTGTGTTGCCCTTCTCTGCAAACAGCACACAGAGTATATAAATCAACCTCTTCTCATCTTCTCTCATTTTCCTTTGAGCTGTGAATTATTGCAAGGCTGGGTTAAGTCACTGCTCACTCGCCCCTTGGTGCAAGAGAAAGAAATAATTTCTACTCATGCAAGTCTACATCAGTGGGACAGCTAACACATCTTCTTTCTGTCCCAAAATGCCATGAAAGATGACTCCTCCAGCACTGACATCGACCTCCTCATCAGGCATTACAGACGGCTGCTGCACTTCAAGTGCAATTATCTCAGACATAACAAGAGATATGCTGCATGAAAGAGGTGGCCTGTCAGGATTTTGTGCTGAGTTAAAAATAAATAACTACTTAAAAACTCCTACATGCTAAAATGCACTCATACGTTTTATCCCTCACAGGACATGGCTTTGTAGTCAATCAATTTTTAGCTATTTAAAAATTCTAGCACCACCATGCCAGTGATGCTACCAAGAGTCCTGACTGGCTTCATTTTCTTACTTGACTTAGGCATATTTCACAGGCATTATCAATGGCTTTTGATAAACATGAGATGGAAATATGTACTGTCTGTACATCCTGGACAGCAGTTAACAGCCACAATATTTCAGAATAAAGGAGAGTCCCTATAATTTTGGCAACAAAATTCTTGTATTTCCTTAAAAATTCTCTGATTTTCAAAATCTCCATCTGGTCATCAAAAAAATCACACAGAAATATCTAGAAAACATCAGACCTGAAGTGAAAACCAACAAGTCCTATGAAGAAAGGCCGAGAGAGTTGGGGCTATTCAGTCTGCAGAAGAGAAAGCTCTGGGGAGTCCTTAATGTGTCCATTCAATAATAAAAGGGAGCTTATAAGAAATACAGACATTTGCCAGGGCCTGTAGTGACAGAGCAACGGGTTTAAACTGAAAGAGGGCAGGTTTACATTGGCTATAACATGGGAATTATTTACAAGACACTGGTGAGACATTGGAAGAGGTTGCCCAGGGGAGCTGTGGATGTTCTATCATTGAAAAGATGGGGTTTGGCAACTTTGGTCATGCATGCATTATACCACATGAATTTTTCTTTGTTTTCATCCCAAGGGGTGTGAAAATTATTATGTTAATGGGGCTTAGTGAGAGTCTCTGCTACTTTGGGTCAGAATTTACAGCTGACAAAAGATGTGGAATAGAGACTTTGGTCCTCTTCCATGTGCTGAGGCAACTGTAAGGGCTGATGAGAAATCTCATAATTCATGAGTTGTTTCAAGGGTTTATCTTCAAAGTTTGCAAGAAAAAAAATCTTCTTTGGTTTTAAAGTATGTTTAAGAAGTTTAATAATTGTATATTTAGCAGTTTTACATAATTTGTTATTACCAAGTCTAAAGGACAGATTTGCAAAAGAGGGACTTCAGCAAGTATTACAGATGAAAAAGACAGGGCATACAGAAAAAAATACTTGCAAAAACATCAATAAGAAGTTGTGCCACCCTGCTCAGTGGTTTACTTATGTATTCCCAGTGATGCATTAAAATAATCAGCACAATTTAATCTCACTCAGGCACAACATTTTTACACATGGATCAATGTCCTTTTATTCATTACTGTACATTTCCTTTGTAATTTCTGCTATCATTTGCAGGGTGTAAACAGCTTCTAATGCTTCCTTTCTGCTTTGCACTTGAACAATAGCTTAAGTAATCAAGTAGAAAATTAATGAGAAGCAAAAGCTTATTTATAATCACACTCAGACCAAATTGCTATTTAAAGTACGAACAGTGCATGAACTGTTATTCTACAAATCTCCTCTAATTCCTCAGAGATGCTAATTAGAGTTTGTCATACCCATACCGCGAACTGCTTGTTTTCCTGAACTAACCCTAAAATTAGCCTTTCCTCTGTAACCTACTTATCAGCTAGAAAACTTTCTCTGCCACTTTTGATCCCTTTAAGATCAATGGTTTAATTCACATGCTAAAAAATATGCATGTGGTTAAGGTATCTTAACTCCACCAGTTCTTGCTGATTTTGGCAGGACTTTAGTGGAGTCCAATGTCCACTATTAAGGATGTCAGTCAAGATATATGTTAAAACTTCAGCAAATGGAGTCATTATATAAGAAACAGCAAGCAGGTAACAGGGAGCTGCAAGTAGCTCAGGCTTATATGTTAGTGGGAAGACTGTTCTTATGGGCAAAGGATTCTTTTCATAAGTCAAATTGCTTTTGAAACATATATTTATGACTGTCTAGAGGGAGAAAAAATGGAGTAGTTGAATTCACTTGTTTGTACTGTTTCTTCTCCCACTTAGCCTTCTATATGTTCCTGCCATATTCTCCCCACTCTTAAGAGGGCTCACAGAAGATAAATTCCAGATGCCAGCTTTGTTCCTGGATGATCTCAGGGCTGATTTATCCAAACAAAAGATGGTGTAATATAATGCTGATGTGTTACAGAATGTATCCAGTAACATGCATTGTGTTTCCAGGTAAGAAACAAAGACAGTGCTTTGAAATGCATATAAATGATCAGTCATTTAGAGTCTGGGTAATGGCATTCCAAACAGGATGCTATGAAAAGAAGAGTGAGAGTCAAAAATGCAAAACTGGAAGAGCCAGACCAGACATCAATAATCAATAATTGTCAAGAGTGCAAAGCCCTCTCTGTAGAGAGAATATCAAAAATACTTCAGGCTCACACCAGTCCTCTCATACAGAGCACTGCAAGCATTTTCTGAACACTAATTTGCACACATCTGCTATGAGGTAACAAAGTTTTATTTTGGGTAGAGCTCCTCAGGCAAGTCTTGACAGTAGTAACCAGTGCTAGGTTCAAACTGTCTAGGGGTCCTTTTAGTGAAAATCACTCAAAGAACAGCTCAAGGCCATAGTCAGAAACTATTTTGATATCACCTCTGAGAGATATAAAACAACTTTCTTTGAACCCTCTAACAGGTATTTCTTCCCCAACTGCAAAGCTGCCTGAGTCCAAAATGTGGCAAGCACATGTCAAAGCAAAAACTCAAATTATGAGACCACTGTTAATGCTATTACTCATAAAATCCCAGTGGTGACCACCCTGCTGGTCATTACTGTCCTTTCTGAAATGCTGCTCACATTTGGATTAGATACAAGCTGAGGTATCCAGCTGCAAAGCAATCCTTTACTTGTATGAAATTTTCCTCAAAGTTATCACCTTATTCTCCTCCTGAGGGATCACCTTCTGGAGCTTAATTTGACTGCATTGGTCTGACTGTACTGAAGAACTCTGAAACACCATGTAAAAATCTACACTCAAAATTATTTCCTTTCTTAAAATAAAAATAATATTTATTCTTCTTTCAACTTCATTTGTTTCCACTCTGCTTCATCCAATACAAAGAGATTGTTCCCCTGCCCTTTATGCAAGTTGTTTTTCCTTTCAATTTTCATTTACAAGACTGATTTCCAGAAATATATCTCCTAAAACATCTTTAATAATGCTTTCTCTTTTTTGGCTTTGTTAATTGTACCTTATATCTGATTGCATCTTACTCTGCATACATGCTTTAAGAATTCTGTCTCTTTTGATAAATAGAAATACTTCTCGGATTTTAATATGTACACAAGGGCAGTTAAACACAGTCAGTGGGATCTTGTGGTCTTCATTACCACATGTAAAGGAATATATTTTTCAAACATGCTGCATACAGCTGGCCTCAAATGATCAAGTCTCTCCATGAGAAAAATGAGAGATTTAAAACCAGCAATAAAATAGTAATTTTCACCCTGGCTGTCATGCAATTGATGTGTCTGATAATGTAAAGTCAAAAGAACCTGAAAACTCATAATTCTGCACATAATCTTTTAGAGTTCTTGAAGGATTATCCAGGTAATATGTCATCTTTGGAAAAGTCATGAAACTGTGCAGAGTATTATTTTTTATTCTGGGAGAATGTTGTACTCTACTTTCCTCCCCCTCTCATTAAAGCATCTTGCCTCCTAGGAATGGTGACAATAATTAAATCTGCCTCAAGAGGTTGAGTCACCCCCTTATGGGGATAGTCTTGTGTGCTCAGAAATGCCTTTAATTACTGGTAATTTCTGTCTTTCTCACATTGAGTTAAACTCCTAAACTTATAGAGAAAAAATGCAAACCAAAGGCTGAAAGAAACAGTGGAGCTCACTTCTGTTGGAGCTGGGCTACCAGGGAGTGGCTCCATGCCCCAGAGGAGCCCAGCTCCAAGCGGAAACTATTTGAGTTTGCCTGTTTGGTTTGGAAGAAATGAGGTGAATAGGACTTTTCCCAAGTTCTACTGGGCTGAGTTCCCATTGGAATCTGAGTACAGAACCACAGAGTCATAGAATGCCCTGGGTTGGAAAGGACCTTAAAGATCACCCAATTCCACCCCCTTGCCACGGGCAGGGACACCTCCCACTAGACCAGCTTGCTCAGGATTCTACCCAGCCTGGCCTAAACACTGCCAGGGATGGGGCATCAACAGATTTTGTGGACAACCTGTTCCAGTGCTTCACCAGCCTCATAGAAAAGAATTTTTTCCTAATATCTAACCAAAACTTACTCTCTTTCAGCCTGAAGCCATTCCCCCTTGTTTTATCACTGCATGCCCTCGTAACAAACAATTCCCTTCTCCTTCTGCCTTGCAGGCTCCCTGATGTACTAGAAGGTCACAATAAGGTCACCCCAAAGCCTGCTCTTCTCCAGAATCAACAAACTCAATTCTCACAGCCTTTCCTTGTGGGAGAGCCATTCCACTCCTCAAATCACACTGGTGGCTCTCCTGTGGACTTGCTCCGACAGGTCCATGTCCTTTCTGTGCTTGGGACCCTAAAGCTGGATGCACCCCTGAAGGTGGGGGTCACACCAGAGTGGAGCAGAGGGACAGAAAGAACATTATCAATACCATGAGGGCCTCTAGAGGGGATTCCACTGAAGGTGACATATGGCCTTTGACATGAAAGTTAAAGTAAATATCAGGTTGTTGGCCTGGAACTTCTCTGTCAGCCAGTGTGACAGACAAAAAGCCAGCAGAGAGGTCTGGCAGATTCCTAGCAAACACCCACAGCTTGAAGCCATCATGTTCAGACCAACATCAGTTTCCTCCTTGGTGGAGCACAGGAACTCTTCACCTCTCAGGTCACTGCAGTGGTAGTGGCAAACATCCTGCTGGCTCCCAAGCACAAGGGAAGCAAAGTGAGCACTGTCAAAGGGAGAGAGAGGAGTATTGATACAAATTCCATCAAGCACACCAAATGTTCCCATCAGAAGTGTCCAACAGAAGTTTCTGTTTTATTGATGAGGAAATGTTCAATATAGCCTCTTCTCCTCAGGCCTTCAGATCCTTTCTTGGTCTTCCCATACTTATTCACCCCATCTTGGACTTTCTCTGAAGTCCCAGGAATGCCACCAGCTGAAGTTTGCAAAAGCAGCTCAGCCTGGTCTTGAATTCACATCAAGGCAATTGTGCCACTTTTGTATCACTCTGTGCCATGCAGAAGACATTTAATAAATGTAAGGGCCTGCTTACAGTACTACTATCATCTATACTCCCTGCTTATGGAAGTAATTCAAATTTTGGTCTGCCACTGATAAGAATTCAACCTACATCTCTCTGGGTTATTAATGACAAAGAGACCTAAATGCAATTTTACTATTTCACAAAACTGTCATCACATTCAAATTTACTTAGAAAAAAATTACTGTAGGCCATCTCTTACACCCTGCCACTAAAATTTGCTCAAATTAATTGCCACCACTTAATAAATAAAAACTAAAAATGTTTATCATATAACTTATAGTCAAAGTTACTGCTTGAGAGACTAAGTTTAATTTTTTTAAATTATTCAGCTCGCTTACTAATGTAAATGCCATTTTAAGTATTAATACGCTTTAATAATTAATAAACTGATATAACCATGTATTATGCAAAAAACCCTTTACTTCTCCACCCATGTATAAAAATAACCTGTTTTGGACCTGGAGAACTGGGACATAACACAACCTTGCGTGGATGAGTAAAGGGGGAAAAGCTTAATAAGAGACTCTTTTTAACAGTCTGTGCTATTAAGAATGTAATTGGACTTAATGATGCTTAAAGATCCTTTGGAGGTCTCATTTCTCTACCCAGAAGAGAGAGGGTGTGTGCCATCATGACATGCTTATTGCTCAGCAGGATAATTCACCTTTTCAGGACTGACCATTTTAAACATCCAACTCTGGTCAGCACCTGTTGATTAAATGTCTGGCAGGGCACTGTTAGTAAACCCTGTTCAAGACACTCTGCAATGAAAGGAGGTAATTTGAATTATCCACATGACATCCCTCCAGTGGGTGTGTATTAGCCCAGAGAAAACCTCAGTGATACTTCACAACAGCATCTGCCAAAACATTGAGGGTGAATTAGCCACGCTACCGTGCTTAGCATGGAATCCATTCTCTTTCTAATTCATTAAGCCTAGCATCTATTTTCAGGGTAAATTATTTAGAAGCAAATCAGGACTTGCCTGGAGTTGTGCAGTGGTCTGATCTCTCTGATAAACACTGTCTTGTAAACAACCTGCAGGCTGTCCTCTTTGACAAGGTGTTTGCTCACCAGCCGCAGAGCCACTCCAAGATGTGAAATCGTGCTGTGCTGGTCCTGTCTCCTGACTGCATGACTCAAGGGTTCTCCTTAAGGACTCCAAGCAGCAGTCTGAACTTGGATGACTTTTGGAGGAGAGAGATGTATTCGATGAAGGAAAAGGATCTGAGGCATGTACAGCACAGCCAGAATATTTTGGGAGTGACTCAACAAGGGTTTGATTATTTTTAAGTATCCAGATGTCTTCAGAAGTCTGCAGATGGATTTCAAGAAGACCTGCAGACTCTGAAGAGGCAGGTTCTGCCTGCCTTTCAAGAATACCTGCAGACTCCGTTTGCAGTCCTCCAGAACGTGAATGGCACAATTAATAATCACCTGTTTGTGTTTAGCAGAACTATGTGACATATATTTCACACTAATATTTATTAAAATTGACTTAGACAATGTCAGGTTGTCTAAGTAATCCAACCTTTTAAAATACTTTTCCATATTTTCATGCAGCTATATACAGAATGTTTCTCAAGGCACCATTTTTAATGACATATTGCATTATATTCAATGTAAGTGGTCTTCTAAGTGAAAATACAAACACACTTATAAAAATAGTCAAAGTAACACACTTGTGCACCTTCCTCAAGTGTGACACTTCACTCACTTTATCTCCTCTCACACTTCATAATCTTTCCTGTCTCTTCAAAAGCACTAGTTGATCAAATACCTATGAATAATCATATTTATTAAGAAAATCTGCTAGATAGGATGGCCTAGAGTGAAAGCCCAATTGAGAGAGCATTAGGTTATCATCATCAGTTTTCAGAATAAACTACAAAAGAGAAATTGAGGCAATTTATAAATTCATGGATTACACAGCAAAGCTGTAACTACCAGAAAAACATTGAAGTCCTCCTTAATAGGGAGAAAGACAATAAAAGCTGACTCTAGCAGAAAACAAAATTGCTTCCACTTGGATTCTAGGGCACTAGTCTCACCCCTTACCTCAATTTCTTTTATTCTAATCCTTCATGTAGTATGTGCCTTAGCTCCTTGGCTATCACGTGTGAACATTACTCCTTTCCAAAGAATTTGTACTTATTCAGTCCTTAAACCCTAAACTGGTGAAGATCACATGGATACTTAGTCAGACTGCAATCCTTTTTCTCATGATACAGAGAAATCCCAGTGGAAAAAGCAGGTTCTCGAAAAATACATTCAGAAAAATACACTCACATTTTATTTTTGTATCATGAAATCAGTAGCAGCAAACCATTTCCCCATGTAACTACAGATAAGCATACAAACAAATAAACACAGCAAAGCATGAATACAGTTTTGCCATGTTAGCTTATACTGAATTGTACTTAATTTGCAAAGAGCCCTAGTTGTCAGATCAGAGCTGTTAGTAGAATCAAACACTACTTGTCATGACTAAGGATGGCAGAACTGGTCCAGAAGACTGTCAAAGTTGTTTAAAAATTATCTCTTCAAATATCTTTGCAATCCCTCAGAGGATGTTATCATGCCATTTTATGGTCTTTTGGTTTATCCTAGACTAAATGGTCAATTATTGAGTCTTCAAAGCATTGCTTGCAATCAAGCATGATTCTGTGCCTGTCTCAGCAAATTATACAAAAGCCCACTGCAGTCAGAAGGATCAATTCCTGTGTTATGTGTATTATAAATACATGTGGATATATGGAGTACTCAGATACCCAAACTTGGAGGCATTAAGCACTGAAGAGTTGCTGGTATCTCAAGGAAGAAAAACATTTTATTTATACAGGCTTTATAGAAATTATGTTTTTTTTTTCTTCATTCATTATTGCTAGAAACATTTGCATGAAAAAAGGTTCCATATTCTTTGGAGTGTAATTTGCTGCTTCTGCAGCTGCCTTCTCTTCACCTGCTTTGTACCTCTCACTTGGTGCTGTATATTTAAATTGGAGCTTATTATTAGAAGATTTCCTATTCCTGGTGGGAGTAGATTGACTATGAGGGAAAGAGGAGTGTTACAACTGTCCTAATGTTGTTTGAGAAAAGTCAGAGAAGAAAGGTAGAAAATAACATCCCTGTGCTGCATTCTCCCAGAACACTGATTTTCAGTTTCACATAAACCTGCAGCTAACTTCAAATGGGTTTTAATGACAATACTCCATCTCCTGGCAATCTGATAGGGAGAAATGGAATGACATTACACTTCACATTTCACTGTATCCAGAGGTCAGGGTTGCAAGGTTAGGATTCACATCATAGTATAACACTTCATTTTCTCTCACTCCCTATTAAATGCTTATTTGTGAAACAGAATTGCCAGAGGTTATGTGATTCAGTAAGCTCATGCTTCACCTGTACACAATGTGTTTTGGTCACATAACCAGAAAACATTCTCAGTTGTAATCCTGACCCTAGTAAATAACAAACATATATATTCGTGTAGCAAAATACACAAATATAAAAATTTGTCTTTACATCTCAGAGGCCAAACTTTACATTTTATTCATCCACAAATACAAACTGCTACTCATGTGTGAGTGGTATTATAAATTATATTGTGTATTCTCAGGCTTTAGTAGGATGTAGTATTAAACAATCTAAATTTGACCATGGAAAAAATGATAAGGAAATATTCAGGATTCTGTCTGACTTTCAAGATATCAAAAGAAAGGCATTCCTGCATGTGTTCACACAAGGTCAAATATCACAAAGCCATCAGTCGATGGCTGGATAAAACAATCTGAGGGGAAAAGATTATTGAGTGAAAGATTATTGAGACAGGTTTGTGAACTCAGCTACAATGATATCACCAGTTTGCAGAAAAGAGTGGAGGAGATCACTTTGTCTTCAACACAGATGCATTTATCATAAGCATTGAAGACTTTCAAAGACGAGCAAAATTTCTAATAGTTTTTCTCATCACACATCCACACAAGCTCTTCACAAACCTTTTTTCTGTTGGTACTGGGCAAATAGAAAGCAGACAGTGTGTGCTGTGTTCTAGGACCATTATGGAATTTTTAAAATCCACATCTATCTTTTCTTTAACTTGAGCACAATTTATTTTTCTTTGGTGCTACACTCAATCTATTTTATCAAACAGCAGATTGGTGAAGCACAATATTATATAGTACCTATACATTTTTTCTGACATGGAGAAATGTGTGATCAAAAGCTGTAAAATGCCAAATGGATGATAAGTCCTATAATTTACTTGATAAAAGCTGACTCCACAGGAGGTATTTTAATGAATGTAATGACAGCATGTTCCAAGGGAAAAGCTTTAAAACGCTCAGATTACATTCAGTCTGTAAATCCTGCTCAGATATTAAAAGCAAATTGATTACTATAAGATGATCATCACACTTAATCTTCACATTCAAGAAGCTTTATAATTGGCAGGAAAAATTTGGAAAAAGATATTGAAGAGCAGCTATCTGTAATTGTGCAAACATATCGATCTTTTGTGATTTAGCAGTGCAGTCTCATTGCAATTTAGGAGAATGTGTTCTGGTCCCTCAGCCCTGTTTCCCCAGAAGGACTGTTGTCCATCATATAACCTTACTCATAGATATTTCTAGTTGCCACATCATGCATGTTAATTTATCTCTCTCCTCAGGCATAGATTTTTTGTAGATTGTTTTGTAGACTGGTCTTCCAAAACCATGCACTGTAAATAAAAGTGTGTGTCTTGTCTACCTTCACATTCAAACCACGTCAGGACCAGGGAGTTCCATGCTGTCTGGATCTTTTTGTCATAGATTTTGATACGAATATTAATTAATTAAAACAATGACTTTTCTTCAGGAGAAGGCAGCTTAAAACTTTTCTTGTGCAGATAGGAGAATTCATCACAAATAATTCTTCCTTTCTAGCATTTCTAGCATCTAGCAATCTACATTCAAGACTGGGACAAGCAGTTTTAGATTAGCTATAAGTCTGTTATACAGATCAATCACAAGATCATGGCAAACACCATGCTGAATTAGCATGGATTAAACTCCTTGTTTAAAATCGCATTAGGATTCACCAGAGATCAACTATGAAAAAGGCTTCAGCTACAACGCAGCCTTTATCAAAAATGCCCAAATGCATTTCCCTGGGTGATAAGGTAAATATGTTTCAAGTAAAGAGTGTGGCATAAATCCGCATTGCTCCAGATTTCAAGCAATCATGGTTGGAGTAAGTCTGTGCCATTTAGAGAGCACTTCGGGAGTCTGTTAGTTAATGCATGGGATAAAACATAAGTGACGAAGTACTTGTTCAGTGGGTAAATATGTGGATTGCTAGGAGAGAAACTCTTGAACACAGTAATTTCGAACATTTAATTAAAGCTGCCTGCCACTATTGTAAATGGTCCAACAAAGCATTCAGAATGAAGCAACTTGACAGAAGAGAAGGGGGCATAATTTTGTATATATTTCTGGGTTCAACTCCAGTTCTTTAGAGAACTAGGGATGATTGAACTTGTTCCTTTCCATGTGAGTCCTTTGAATGCTCTCCTTCCTACTAGCAAGGACTTAAGCATTCTCTTGTCCCTCCTGTTTCAGGATCAGTGCAACTCTGATTGCAAACTGACAGAATGCTAGGACATTTGCTGGTGAGTAATTTAGGTTTTTATATGATGCCAAGTAAATATTTTCTTTGATGTAGGCACTACAGGTTAAGAGTATGTGCTCTTTTGTGCATCAGAGCTAGGGATTGTCAAAGATACTTGGGATGTATTTTCTGTAGCACAGAAAATATGGGTTCTCAAATAAAAGTTAAGTGTTGGGACGAATCTGTACGTGTTTAAATTTTCCATACATAAAATAACTGTTTGCAATGGAACAAGGTTATAATCATTGAATAAAATTGAGAAGTTATGAGCAAGTAAGCCAGGAAAACAAACTGCTGCTTTTCCTTGAAATCAATACAAAAGCAAAGAGAGGAAAGCAGAGTTTGATTTTCTGCCATATTATTTTCATACATCACTTGAGCAACTCATTTTATTGGATTTATTTTTTTACTTATTATGCCAACTTTTATTTAAATTAAACTGCTTCTAAGGTTTAGGCATCTAAAGCAAGACATTTGGAAAAGCCTTTGAGAAGTCCTCTGTTAGTAAAATCACTGTTGATTCTGGAATGAAGCTAACCAGCAGCGGCAAAGCTGAGAGGTTCTCATCACATCTGAGAATGCTGTAGTTAACTTCCTCAGCCAAACACACTGGTAATAGGCTGTATCCAGGAAAGCACCATGTACCTATCAGCCTTTTCATCTAGCACCAGTTCACTAAGATAAATGTGAGTCTTTAGAGGTTTCCATTCCATCTGGACAACTCTTTGTAAAGATGACTGGTTAATTCTTTCAACAAGCCACGAACTGGTGAATTCACTGAAGCTTGTAAAACCAGCCAAAAATGGTTCCCAGGTCCAAAAATTTAAAAGGATTCCAGAAATAAATTACGGGGTTTTGGCTTTGGAGATCAGATAGAAGTTGAAGAATGGTCTCTCCAGGCATTAAATCGTCTGAAGCAAACAAACCAGCACACTTTTTAAGAGACTTTGAAACCAGCACTTAGGTTGAAAAATTCCAGGTGCAAATCTTACCTTTCAGTGGGTACGTGGAACTTTCCCATTAATTTCAGTGAAGTCATGATTTTGTTATAGAAGTTAGTAGATAAAGTCCGAGTGGCAAAGTGAGCAGACTAAAGTGGTTTTGGGGGCTGATTTTGGTTGTTTTGTTTTCATTCAGGGTTGAAGGCCTGTGCAAAACAACCAGCACACTGAATAGTAATTTCTATCAACACCAATTAAACTTTCAACACTACTGGAATTTGATGCTGTTTGTGCTTCCTCTTGCATGGGTCTAAACAATAATCTAGGAGTTAAAGCAACAAAGCATGAAAGTGTGGCCAGCCATCAATAGAGAAAACTCTGCTAAGAGAAAGTATCAATTTCCCTTTAATGGCAGATAAAATCCATTTTCTGCCCTTCTCCTCAGATGAATATGAAGTTTCCGAGGAGCCAACTCTGGAAACACCTTCATAGTATCATCATGCACTGTGATTTTTTTATACTTTGGTGCATATTTAAGGCTTTGTAGAGTTATGGCTGAAAGCAAGGGTCTGTGTCACTCCCTCATAAATATCCTGCACCATCCCAGTACTCTCCCATCATGACAGGGATGAGAGGTCCTGCAAGAGGAATGTAACACCTCGCCTCTAAGGAAAGGCAGAGAGAGAGCTGGGGTTCAGCCTGGAGAACAGAAGGCCCCAGGAACACCTTATTGCAGCTTACAGGAACTTAGAAAAAATAGAGGGGAAGATTTTTCAACCGTCCATGTAGGGACAGGACAGGGAAGAATGGTTTTAAACTAGAACAAAATAGATTCAGGCTATATATAAGGAAGAATTATTTTACAATAAGGGTATTGCAAGACTCGAACGCGTTGCTCAGAAAGAGTCTAGGTGACTCATCCCTGGAAATATGCAGTGTTATCTTGGACAGGGCTCTGATCAAACACATCCAGTTGATGATATCCCTCCTGCTCATTGCAGGAAGTTGGACTAGATGACCTTTAAATGTTCCTTAAACCCAAAATATCATATGTCTTCCTGATAAGTGATAGTTCCCTGCTGAAAGGAGCAGGGAGAAGAGGAAAGCAGAAGCACAGCAGCAGAAGGATGAATGCCAGCCTTGGAGCTACACAAGAAGTTATTGCCCCCCAACATTGTTATTGTTTCATTTTGCATAACTTTATAAACACGTAATGTATTTCATGCATCCTGTCTTCATCTCTTCTACATGTCTCCATGTATCATCATGACAGCAAAATCCTTGAAATTGAAGGAATCTGTGAACCAGTAGGGCACAGCTTCTGCATTGGCTCCAGAGCAGTGAATCTCTATCTTAATACTGGGGCCATGTTAGTATTGATTATGGTAAGGAAATTATAAGTACATCACTGTCCCATATTTCCAACATGAGGGTTCATGTGAGGAATACTTAGAGTTTCTTCATCTAAATAATTGAGCTGCGAGGTCTTTTATCTGTGCCTTAAAGCTGATCATCTTTCAATAGCATGACAAAGTACAGTTAATACTCTACAAATCAATTTATAAACAGCACTTTTGCTATTTTTATAAAAGTACTATTTCAAGCACCCTTAGGATTACACTAACATTTTCAGAGAGCATACTTCTAAGTATTTTCAGAAACTGCCTTACAGCCATTATGCATTTATTTTATAAAATAATTTGTCTGCCCTTTGCACACTTTCTATGCAACCAGCTTGTAAAATGGTCACTTGCTCTCTTCATACTCCTGTGGTGTCTCTGCAGAGTGGTGTTGCCTCTGAATTTGTGTAAGAGAGGACTTACTGCTGCCTGTGGCCCATGAAAAAGGTGAGGAAAGAAAGCAGGATGAGAATGATCCTGAGGTGCATCTGAGCCCTTGCTCTATTTTCACTGAGAAAGTTGCTGAGAAAAGAGAAATTCTTCACATCAGCAAAACAGCATCAGATGATAATAAGCAAATGGGCCAGGTTTGCTGATCCTGAAAGGTACTGAATCCTTTTTATGACCCAATTCAGTGATGGCACTGAGATCAGGAGGTGTTGTTCAGGGCAGGAGAAGAATTACTTCAAGGTCAGGATGAAACTGTGTTCTTGAAATCACAGATGTCTCAATGAGGTATATTTTCATCACAAATAAGAACTCAGAAAACATTGATTGTCTTAGATTCCAAAACCTGAAAAGAGCCAAGACATGCAGCAAGGTCTGTCTCCAGCAAGAAGAAATTCCCTGTCAGGCCTGCATTCTCTGAGGGATCAGGACATTCATCCCATTGATGGTTCCACCAGCCATGAGGAGGCAGCAGCTGTGTCCCTGCTCCATGGTGCACTGACTTCTACTCATTATTCCCACTCAATACGGGGACATTATTCATTCCAGACTCTGTGAAGGACAGTGAAAATGGTTTTTCTTCACAGTGTTCACTCATGCAGCGTTTGACATGAGCCTAGCTCTTTGTATTTTATTGCTGTTCAGCTGTTTTATTTATAACAGCAATAATTATCTGAGATCATGTTTAAGCAGCTGCTTAAAACTACTTAGTGCTTCTACACCATGACTTCCCACATGGTGGAGGCATCCCATCTCCTGACATAAATCTTTTACTGCATTGATAAGTGCAGCTATTTCCCTTCTTGTCAGCCTGCCATCTGTGAGCAGGGGGCAAAGGGAGCTGACAGTGGCACAAAGCCTGTCAGTTCCTTCAGAGAGCCACCCAGAAGCCATTTCAGAGTGTCACAGTACATAGTTTGTCATCTCAGTTGTTGTCCTGCTCCTACCTCTCCCTGGATGAGTCACTCTTGCTACACAGCAAGATGCTTGCAGCAGTGAAATGAGAATTCCCCTTAAAAAGATGCTTTTGGTTTACTTTTAAGTTACTCTCCTGCGTGCTGAGGAGCTGGTAGCATCTCCTGTGCTTCAGCAGCAGATCACAGCTGATCTGCAGGCCACTCCTGCAAACACCACCCTGTCCATGGCTGCTGCTGCCCCCATTGCCTGCACTGGGTCACCCACTCAACAGTGAGCCCTGCCTGACCCTGCTGACCCTCTGGTAAGCCAAAGGAGCAGGGACACCTCTGGGACAGGGGACGACCACCTGTGGCTGCAAAACACACAGAATCACAGAATCACAGCTTGTTTGGGGTTGGAAGGGACCTCCAAAGCTCATCCAGTCCTGCAATGAGAGGGACATGGTAAATTAGAGCCAGTTGCTCAGAGCCCTGTCCAACATAACATTGAATATATCCAGGGATGAATCATCTACAACCCCTCTGGGCAACCTGTTCCAGTTTTGCAATGCACTCATTGTAAAAAAAATTCTTCCTTGTATATGGTCTGAACCTACGCTCTTCTAGTTTAAAATTCTTCCTTGTCCTATCCCTACAGGCCCTCTTAAAGAATCTGTCTTTACTCAGGGGTTTCCTTGGCTCAGGAAACTTTCCTGTATGCCACAATTCTCTGCTCTGCTGTGGGATGCACCTTAGTACTGCAAGGATGACCCATCTTCCCTTTTTCCCAGCAGGAGCTCAGGTTTACCCGTCCTCAAGGACACCTATTCCCTCCTAATAGCTTTAGGAAAATATTATTTTTGGCTTTTTATATGTTTGTTCAATAAAGGCATCTACATGTTGAGGTTATAAATCAGTTTCCAATTTGACAAAACTGCAGGGATGGTCAGTAGTACCATCAACGTAATGATTGTCAATAATATGCCAAATATGCGTAATAAATTAGGAGTATTAAAACCCTAGCAAAGATTCATTATTATGAGGATAATTTGTGATCATCACCACAAAATAATTGCTGTTCAGTACGAACAGAACAAGAGCAATCCTTTCTCCATGTCACTGGAAGTGCAAAACTTAAAACTCTTGATTTGCTTTTCCCTTGGTACTCTGTTGCTTCATTTTGTCCTCAGCCTTGCATGCCTGCTGCAATATCCAAAAGCAGAACTGGGGCTGTGTGCTGTGTGACAGCACACTTGTAGGACCTGAGATTCCTGTGAGAGGCAAACCAATAACCCAGAGCACAGCATTCCCACTAGGATGCGATAAAATCTATGCAGCTAAAACCTCAGAGCATATTAGCTTTACTTACACATTAGCTATTAGAAGTGAAGAGTTTCTTAATCAAAAATGACCATAAAAGAGGAAGCTGAATGAAGTCTGTGATCCGTAGCCATTTTCCCATCTGCATGAGAAAGTATCTCAAAATGGAAGTATTTGTTTTAATTTTTCAGAGCAAGGTGTTTAGTAGTTGTATGGTTAAGGGGGAAAATGAAAATTTTTATTTTCTTATGAAATAACTTTTGCTACCAGGCACTTTCAAGACATTTTCTTTCTCTTATTTGAAAAGAAAGAAAATATAATAGATTTGGATGAAAGTGAATATGAAAGTTAAAAGAAACATGGTGAAAAAACTGATTTTCCCAAATAAGAAACCTTAGTCAGACTGTGATTTTTTTTTTTATCCTTGGGATGAACTGCAGGAACAATAATTTTGTTTCATAAACTTTTTGTTAGGTTACAACTTAATAATTTCAAATATTTCATTTTAAACCAAAGCATTTTGGTTTGACCTTTTTATTCTTTGAAACAAAAATGACTAAGCATCACAGGAGGAAAGTAATATAAAAAAATAATTCTGTTTTCATTCTGAAAATGTCAAAGAGGATCTTTAGTCAACTTCTAAATGCTTTCCAATCATTAAAAAAAGAAGACTTTCTCAGAAAAAAACTGATCATTCCCATGCAACTCACCATAATTTCTCAATAAAGAAAAAAAAGCTTATTATAAAAAGAAATTCCCAGTCATCAGCTGAAAATGAAGCAGTCTATAAAAACCAATAAATCAGAGACTATGAGATTGTAATTTAACTATTTAGTAAAAAATAAAGCAATGGATCACTTGAGGTCAGCTGTTTGTCTGTAAATGTTTGGTTTATGAGTGAATTAATTTTATTTTGTTCATGCTTTACAAATATTACGTATACAATAACTGAAGGAGCCAAAGGTGAACTTCTGGCTCCCAAGACAAGAGTTCTTAAGCAAGGTGATAGAGGCTGATAATAGGAGTCCAAAGCTTGTGCAGTTACCTGCAGCTGACCCAGTGGCACTGACTGCCACCCCTGGGCTCTGCTGGTCCCTCAGTGCCCAGCCCACCTCACTGCCCACTCCCAGCCACCCTGGCTGAGCTTGCCTGTGAGGATGCTGTGAGAGACAGAGCTGACAGCCTTGCTGCAGCCCAGGTGGACAATACCCACTGCTCTGCCCTCATCCATGCAGGTGGTTTGTCGTCATGGAAGGCAACTGGGTTGGTCAGACATTATTAACTTTTAATGAATTCGTGCTGACTGCCCTGATCACATTCTTGCCATCCATGGGGAAAGAGATGGCCTCCAGAACAAGGTGCTTCATCACCTCTGCAGGGATTGAGGTGAGGCTGACTGCCTGGTACTTCCCTTCTTGCCCTTTTTTGAAGACATGAGTGACATTTCCTTCCTTCAAGCCCTCAGGCACCTCTCCTGATTGCCACAGCCTTTCAAGATGATCATGAGCTGCCTTGCTATGGTGTCCATCAACTCTCAGCACTTGTGGATGCATCCCATCAGGGCCCAGGGGCTTGTGGATGCTGAGTTTGCCTACACATTCTCTAACCTAGACCTCCCTGACCAAGCAAAATTTCTGTAGTCTAGATGCACACAAGCATGATGGAAAACTCAGCCAGCAGAACAGAGGGTAAAAACAAATGCCTCAAGGGGAACACATGATCCAAAAGTTTGCATGTTCTGTACTTCATTATTGTGAGAAAATTTAAAATAACCTAACAGTTCATGCAAAAGCTGAGCAGTTCATGCATTAGTTCACACAGAATACATGCCTAGCCATGAGCAATTTATTGTCAAAATCAGTTCAGTGGTGCACAAGAAAATGGGCTTGAAGGAGCTTGCCAGACAGCTGGGTTTTATAAAAGTGATTGTAACACACAGAGAGGAATGGAAAAGTCAGCAGGGTAATGGGAGAAGAAGCAAATTAATATGCAAGTGGGAGAGAGAAGAACAAAAGGGAAAGTATTATTACAGAAGCAAAATGCGCTGGCAAAGTCACTCTCTAGTGAAAAATTGGAGCTTTCCATTAAAATTGAGAAACCATAAATTTTGAGATCATTGCTAACTCCAGACAATATTTAGGAGAAGCTTTTTTGTTGCAATTCATATTAGTCTGGAATAATTTTCAGAGTTTACTAGAAACAGCTGATACAATAATTAGTGAAATTAACAAAGAGGTTCAAAGCAAGATTTTGGGGATTCAAATTATATTTAGTCCCTTGATAATTAAATTGTTCTGCTAACTGAAATCACCCAAGAGGCAACAAAATTCCATGAGAGTTCCGTTTTCCACAACCTCAGCACTGTGATCGCAGAGATGGCCCCAGCCATAGTGAGTAACAATTCCTAGAACACACATATGTCCTGCAGAGTTGTATTAAGCCACAAGTCAAAGGTCTCCCTTTTCTCTATGCACCACCATGTGCCCATGGTGAATGCTAAAAGAAGAACAAAAAAATGAGAGAATGAGAGAAAATTACCTAATTAATGAGTCTATAGACTGGTAGGCAGGGCAATTACTTTCCAGAAAGGAGATCCTGGGTTCTTGTACTCCCTCAGATAATTTCTGTGCAGTGTGTGTGGATCTTTACTCAGTGATACACAAAAGTAAAGAGCAAGAGAACTTGGGCCTTTTAGAGTGCAAATATCTGTGGGGTTCTGACACTGTGTTTTGTATTTTTTGCAGCAAACTTGCCCAGTGATTCATTACAACACCAGCAGAAATCATTTAAGGATAGAACTAATGTGCTTCAATTTGCACAGAACTATTAAAATTAAAAGTATTAAAAGTACTCCCTAGATATTTCACAAGAAGTTCTGAGACTGAGCTCCTGAATTCCCAAAGAAGTGAAGTATTGATGTTTTTCATATCTGCTTTGGAATTTACATAATTTAAAAGTAAATAAATACACAATTAAGAAATTAAGAAATAAAATTCATAGCATTTATAAAGCACTTTATATTCCTCAAAGCACTCTAGATTCATTAAATACATTACCTAATTAATTCCTCCTCAAGCCAGTCTAAGAGACTTCACTTCATGCTGTGCACTGAGAAACTGTTGCTTGATTTAAGGTTTATGTTTACTGCTCTTCACTTTTATCACTTTGTCACCAAACAAAATCAATCCTCTGATGATTTTAACTTTGCGGTTTTTTTGCTTACTTAAAACTACTTAAATCTTACTGACATCAGCCACAGTAGAGTCAGTAAAACTACTGATATAGTTTACAGTTATATTTTTTTTGCAGATATTGTTATTAAGTCTCCTTGTTGTGCATTTAAAAAGGATGTTTACAGGAGTTAACCCTCCAGGATATCCTTTCACCTCACCAGTACAATCCAAGCAACAAAAAAGACACGTTTTTGTTTTCATAAAAGTGTTTTTGTTTTTTTTTCTTTTCTATCTTTCAAAATGCTTAGCACACATCTATGGTAGTCCATCTATTAAACTGACCCAAAACCTCTGCAGCTGGGTCTTGCAGCAATGCAAAAACAGGAGAGTTGTTTTAAAATTTTGTTTTGATGTTTTTTAAAGGCAAATTTGGAGTTTTTCAAGGTGAAATGGTACAGTGTGCTAGATAATCTCAAGGTGACTCCCTTTCCCAAAAAATGTTGGACCAGAGGATCTTTCTAGTTCCATTTTTGGCTGGATGGTTTTACAGTTCTGTGAAACCTAACTGACATTAAAGAGATTTAAAAGGAACAAGGATTTTCCTGCCAGAAAGTCAGGATGAGATTAAGGCACTTCTGCAGAGCCTTTAGCATTTTCAAATGAAAATGAAGCTGTATACAAAGACCACTCCTGATTCTCCCATTAAGAAATTTTCTTCTATAATGTGTTCAGATTCTGAATAAGTATATGGAAAAGAAAATATAAATACATCTTCTTCAAGATTCCTTCAGGAATATTGTCTCTCATGGAAGTACAGAGCATCATTTTATGCATCATTCAGATGGGGCACTAAAGATGCTAAAAATATAAGCTTCATCTGCAATTTGCAGATGCTGGGTATTTTTAGGGGTAAATATTCTAATTTCTTTTGAAATTCAACATTTCTTTTGAAAAAGAATGTGAACCATGAAACAAAGATGTGAGAAAAAAAACGCAAAGGTGTATGAATTGAGAGATGACAGCATATAAATCAACACCTATGTGGTCCAGCCACTGTGATAAGCTGACTTCTTTTAAAAGACTAAAGGACACAGAGGGCAGATTGAGGAAAGGTAAACAGATGATATCCCCTCCCATGTGTGGCAATATCACAGACAAAGAGGCACTTACATGTGACCTGTGGGCTACTTATGTCAGCTCTGAGCTACTGAGCAAGTAGGAATTTCACACAGATCAAGTGTCTCATTTTTGGCATTTCATTAGTAAGTGTTTCATGTTTTCTTAATCAGGAATTCTGGAGTTTTATTCCAGTGTTTGTTAAAGATATGGGAAACTCTTTAAAACACATTTATTAGAAAAAAAAAAGTTGCATTTTATTACCAAGATATAAAACACAGAAATTCTAAAAAAAAAAATCAATATCTTACTATATAACTTACAGTTATGTCTTTACAAAGGCAACAAGATAGCAGCAGAAAAGCAAATCTGATCAGAAATTATGACTTTGGGCTTGAAAATGCTTTTTTTTTTTCCCAAGGCATTCAGATTCTGACATGGAGCAGTAAAACTGGTATGAAAATGTAATTAAAATAGAGTGCAAAGGATAAAATCAGAATAAAATTGATTTCAAGAGATAAACTTCTAAATTATTTCTAATGGAAATTATGGGGTGCAGTGCCTTTGAAAAAAAAAAAGACTTTTTTAAAACTGGAAATTGCATACTTCCTAATTGGAATTCTTAAATCTTGAGCATATGATTAAAAAAGATAAAGTTTTAGTTTAGAAACAAGTTTTAAAAGCAATTTATTTTCTAGTAGAGATTTTTTTATTTTTCATTTTATAAAATCTGACCTGTGGTTTTCAATCTTTGACTCTTTAAAGGAAGTTCCTTGGTACAGAAGATAATCTCTTTCAAGGCCATGAATATTTCTTTTCATTTCTCCCATGCAAGCAGCAGCAATTAGCAAAGACACTTACTGTTAAGAAAACACCTTTTCTGCAGTCCTACAGTGCATTAATTTGGGATACCAACTCCCACAAGGTAAGTCACATATTTCCAAGCTTGACTCTGTCTCCTACACAATGTGGTTTTCTCTCCAAGGCTATCTGAACAAAGGCTGTTGTTTCCATCCTGTTGCTCCAAAATTCATGCAAATTTTCTCAGCTCAGCTGTGGTTTAAACCCACATGTGGGTCTATTTCTGCAGCACATCCCAAGTCAACTCAAGCTCAACTCAGAGGTAACCAGCAATGGATCCCAGTCAATTCTAATGTGTGGAACGTGGTGCTGCAGGAGCTGTTCTGCATGTGCATCCGTCAGCCCTGCTACAGGGGACCTGGTCTTGATGGCAAAGGCAGAGCAGGCAGCAGGGAGCAAAAGGATGTTCAACTCATAGAGCTTAATTTGCATTAGCCTGCATAATTAGCATGCTAAACAGCTGCATGGCTCACTTAGAACCAGGCTGCTCTTTTACTTCCTCTCCTAACTCAGCTCAGCACAAGTGATGCAAGATAACAAAAAAATTGCTTCTTTTAAATCTGGATTTTTTTGACAGAAAGAAGAAGGGCAATGGCTACACCTGCATTTGTGCTCTGTTATCCCAGGGTAAGGGGCACCATAAACACTGGAGAAAGGCTGGCAATGAACATCTGGGGTAGGTTGTCAGGGCTGGTAGTTATCCCAACTTAATGACAGCCAGAACACAGTCATTGCTGTGACTACAATCAGTGATCACAGCTAAATTATATTTCTTTGGGCAGAAAGAAGCAATGGAAAAATTTAACTAGAATGGGTCAAGTCAAACATCTTTCTTGTTCTGTAATCAATTTCTGAGAACAGCTAGTAGGGAAGAATATAAGAACTAAGCAAGTATACAGCAATATTTTCCCAGAAAGCCCTCTCAGACTTCAATGATTTGTAATTAAATGACTTCTGGACATAAACATGCTGACTTTGCACCTAAGAACCACTGGTGTGTTTTTCTTCTGCAAAAATCATGAGCTGTTTTTGCAACCATGTAAAATTTTATCATCCTCAATATATTGGCAGCTTTACAAAACTTAACTAGTTGTTTGGTGAAGAAACATCTCTTTCTGTTTGTTCTCACCATCCCTTTCTCCCCAAATTTAATTTGTTGCAACTGTGTTCTTATGACAGAAGCAAGAGTGCACTCACTTTATATTCACCTGGCACATCTGATTTTAGAGACTCCAGTCATGTCTTTTCAAAGCTGAGGACTCAAAGCTTATTCATCTGGAAAACTACTGTGATGCTTCCAGATTTCTGATCACCTTTTACTGTATCAATTGTGAGGAAAAAAAAGCAGGGGAAGGAGCAACCACACACCATATTGACAATGTACGTTGGTAATTTATAACAGCATAAAGACGTTTTCCATTTTCTTCTCTATTTCTTTCCCAGCAATTCCCAACATTGCAAAATAATAATAATAATAATAATAATAATAATAATAATAATAATAATAATAATAATAATAATAGTGCTGCAATATATGTAGCTAGCTATTCACATCTACCAAATGGCCTTTAAACAATTTTTTAAGTCATGGGAGTAAAGTTTGTCTGAATCCAATGGCAAGGAGGTTAACCACAGAAAACCATCAATAATGTTATTTCTGATTAGCCCAGGAAATTTTTTATCCCTGCTGATGGTGATCTGTAGAAAAAGTAAAATCACTGTGAGCAGGTACCTTCTAGACAGACCAGGCTTCATCATACATGAAGAAGTCCGTAGAAAGCCTTGTGTATCTGCAAGGTTCTACAAAGGAGTAAAGATATTCCTCACTCTCCTGTGTGGGCCACGAGCCCTGTGGGTGGCAGAAGCCTGGAGAGTTGGCTCTCGTGGCTGTTGTTTTCTTTGGAAGGGCACAGAGTCAGGAAAGGGATGATCAGAGCCATGCTTCACACTGACAGCTGCCTGGGTAAAGGACAGCCACAGACAAGGGACTGGGCAGAGAGTCAGCTCTCACACAACAGAAGAGAATCTATGCAAGGATTTTCACATAAATATTCCTTTGCAAAAGTCTCCTCCCATGACATCTAACTGAACACAAAGTGATAGATCTGAGAGTCCTTTGCCATCCTTGAGATGCACTAAATGTGTCTTTGCATTTGTATCTTGGCCAGAAAAAAAACAGGCCTGACCCTGAGAAACAGCAGGAAGGAACAGAAAATAAAGATGGAATCCATAATACCTAATATCTGAGTGTTAGAGATTGTCATTTATGCTAGAGAAGCACTTTTCCCTGGTCTTGGACTCTTCTCTTAAGTGGACAGATGACCCAAAGCAGTACAAAGTTTCCTCCACTCATGGTGAAGGAAGTCTCAATAACTACCCCAGGCTAAAGTGCTTATTATGAAAGGTTACATTTAGATGAGATGACTTCTGGAAGGGTCTTATTTTTCAATGGGAAGGTTTCTATAGCTATGACACAATATTTTTTCTAGCATTTGTTTTGTTTACTCTTCAGGTCTTCCCTAAAACATGTGTCACCCAGAAATTCAGCAGAAGATGGGTACTTGATTTCAATGGCACTTTCAGGAGACTATGACCCCTGTCCTTACCATATGCCAGACCTGGAAAGATGAAAAGCAATAACTGTAGTCTAACAAAGTAATGAAAATACAATTTAATTGACAGAATTTGCATTTAAATGGAAGTTTTAAAATAAAAACCTGTGAGAACCTTATAGATGCAATATTTGTTACACCTTATGACGGCACTTTCTTAATGTTTCATAATTTCCTTGACCCATAGGCATTTGTAGATGCCTGCAAAAATTTAAGCTCATTTTAAGACTTTAAACCCTCCTAAACTTTATGCTACGAAGATTGTTTTAGCTTTTTCAAATTGGTATGAAAAATATTTGACTACTGACTTGGGCAGCAACGATCCCATTAGTGGGACCCACATACTCCATTGTTAATAATGACTTGGGATTGTGGAATTGACAGGGAGGTGTTCTTTGAGTTAAAATGGATAAATTGATGGGTCTTCTACCAGTGAAGAATGAAGGAAAACACAGAATGCCTATTCACAGTTATGAAGACAGGCAATTAAAAAGTAGCAGCTGGTAAGTAAACATGTAGATACCATACACAAAGAATTGCTAAGTTCCTAAAAAAAAAAAAAAAAAAGCTAAAATCCAAATCAAAACAGAAAAAAAAAAAAAAATTAAAAGCCATAATAAATAATGCAGTTGAGTTTTAAGTATAGCACACAATTCTAGCCTGCAAAGGATCCTGTTTGGATTAGGCCTGAAATAGAATATATGAAGGAACAGCACCAGGAACACAGAGATAGAAAACCTATGAAAGGCATAAGTTGACATATTCTATCAAGAAAAAGCTGGAAGAAAAGCCTCCCAAGGGGACAAGGTCTTCATTTTTTAATAATGCATGCTAGTGTGAATTAGGAACTGGAACTAAAGTGCTGTGAAATCAATGTAATTAAAATGTCTTGCCCAGGGGCTGAGAAGAGAATCATGGAGAAGAAAGTTGTATTCCTTTTGGACAGGAATGCATGCATGTGTTTATGTGTCATCAATATCACTCCTACTTATACAATACAAATATTTTCCATCATCATTAGCCCAGCATTCTGTCTCTCTGGTGTATAGCTACAGCAGTGGGAAGAAGTAGGAGAAACAGGAAAATGTATCAGGTTAAACTACGGAGAAAAACTGAATTAGCACTATTTTTTAAGCCCTAAATACCAGTTAAAGCATATGGAAAATTCTTTACAGTGTACCCAGCTCTACACCAAACAGACAAAACAGACACAAAATGTGTTAAAAAATAGAGCCAAAAAAAACCCCAGAAAGGCACATGAAACCATATGAATCCCCTAGTCTGGGAGATTACTGGATAATCTAGAGATGTGACTCATGCAGTTACACTTGCCCTCTTTTAGTCAGTCCTTCATCTCATCAAATAATCCATCAGAATTCAGGCTGCCTGCCCAAGAGCTACATCAACAGAGATCAGTCAATCGGTCTCCTCAGTGGTGCATTCTGTCAAATTGCATTACTCTGCTGGGCACCACACCAGGTTATGTGATGCTGTTCTCCTCTGGCAGATGATGCTGAGGGTAACAGCAACAGAGACCAAGCTACTTTAGCTTGGCAGTGTTGTGGTGTTGACAACTGGTAATTCACAGGTAAGTGAGTGATGCTGCACATATGAAAGTGCTCTGGATTTGGCTGAGGTAGAGTTAATTTTCTTCACAGAGGCTGTCATGGGGCTGTGCTTTGGATTTGTGCTGAACACAGTGATGATGGTGTTGAGATGCTTTAGGTGTAGAGATGTTTTTGCTATTGCTCATCAGGACTTGAGCAGAGCCAAGGCCTTTTCTGCACCTTGTACTGTCACACTGGCAAAAGAATTTGAAGATGTATGGGACACTAGGAAGGGACACAGCCTGGACAGCTGTCCTTAAGTGACCCAAGGGATGTTCCAGATCGTCTGGCATCATGGTCAGCATATAAATCAGGGGGGAGAAGGAGGAAAGGGAGGACATTGGGAGTTATGGGGAGCATTTGTCCCCCCAAGTAACCATTACATGTGATATGTCCTGGAGGTGGCCGAACACCTGCCTGTCCAGGGGAAGATGTAAATAAATTCCTTGTTTTGCTTTGCCTTCATTTGTGGCTTTTTCTTTACTTATTATGTCAACCCACCAGGGTTTTAGCTTCTACCCTTCTGATTGTCTCCCTGAAACTGCTGCTGGGAGAGTAAACAAGCCACTGTGTGGTGCTCAGTTGTGGCTGGGGTTAAATCATGACAGAAAGATGAAGGGACTGGTTTAGAATTGCAACACCTCCTGAGTGATGGTTAATTTAATTTTATCTATTTTACTATATGCTACATAAACCCAGACATAAATGGGATAAAGGGCCCTGGAATGTTTTAGCTTAGAGGAGAGCAATATTCCCCAAATGGCATCGAGTAGGCCATCACAGAGATGAGAGATTTCGTATTCTATATAGAAGGTCATGGTCTACCAAGAAGGAGTTGCATTCATAGATTGCAAGGGCTAGAAGGAATATTCTGTCACTTGCTGTGTCCCAGAAAATCCAAACAAGCTTTGTTGCAACTGAAAACATTGCTAAGAAAAACAAAACAATTTGCAGACATAGCTACTGTATGTGTTATGTTACAATTGGTCAGTTTGCCCAGTTACCCCAGGTATTTTGTGTCAATCAACCCAGATATTTATAAATCTTGTCAGAATTTTAGCTTTTCTTTTACAAAAGTAAACATAATTTCAGTGTCTATTAATAGAAAACAGAAACATTGTGTACAGAAGGAAAGAGAGCTGCAGAAGATGAAAAAAAGATTATTTCAGATCATGTGCTTTTCCATGTCATTCTACTCATATGATCAAGAGCAGGAGACATGGAATGAGACTAATTAGAACAAAATTATTTTTGTTTTAATACTCATACACTAATGCCTAAAATCTCTAGTACTATGTGTACTAAGAAGTTTAAGAGGATCCATTTATTTCTTAGCTATACTTTAGAACAGCAATTACATAGAAGTGCCAGTTAGCCTTCTGTAACACAATTTTGGGAGTAGTTAAAATTTAGGATGCTACTAACACAGAGCTTCCTCCCCCTTGCCCTGTGTGACACTGCATTACCTGATATTCATTGATTTTAAATTATTTCACACCTGAAGAAGTTCCATCTTTTCTTTTGTTTTACTTAATATGTGAGCTCCTGTTCCAGAAAAGCAGCCCTAATCCCACTGAAGTAATAGATATCAAATCTTTTACAGTGATGAGCTATAAATAAGAAATGACTATTTTCTGGTATCTCTCTTACACAGGTTTAGTGTGTGCATTATGCATAGATCATGCCACAGTTTTTATTATTTTGTACTATTTCCCTGGTTTTCTGGGCTATTTGGTGTACTATAATCAAATTAAAATAGTGAGAAAGAAGATAATGCAGTTTTCTTTAAAAATCCAAATAAACTCAATGACAAGCTGTGTAGATTAAAGCAGACCATCATCACAATGTGTGAAAGTACTGAAAAGTCCTGCAAGTCCTTTATTTATGAAGGGTTTTGGCAGAAAAACACTCATAAACACACATTTGCTTTGTATGGGCTCCAATTGGACTAAATTTCATAGAGGACAAGTGTTCCACTTTAACAGTTATTTAACAGTAATTAAATCAAGAAGCAGTATGAAGATGATCTCCAGAGATCCCTTTAAACTCTGTGATTCTGTAATATTGTCCAAGAAAGTTGAGGGGACACAGCCCATTTATACTTTGTGGATCTTTAAACATGATTTCAAACTTTTTTTCTTTGAAAATCAGGCTAAAGCACCCAATATCACCCAAGAATTAATCCACATGCTAATCTATAGAAACTTTGCTCAAAGATATTCACAGACAGTGATCAATCAGCACACAGGGAAATGGAAAGAGTATTGGAGCACACTACCTGCCTTGTATTCACCATTTGTATGCAACCAGCCTTGGCTTGGAAACAGTGAGCAACTCAAGACTTGCTGTAGCCCAAGGCTTTTTCCAGAGGAAGTCAGTAGGATGAGCCATAGATGCTGCAAATTCTCTGAATTCCTTTCATGACAGCTTCCTGGACATAAACCACCCCAAATTAAGACAAATCTGATTCAGGATTTCTCAAGGGTATCCTCAAAATTGTGACCAGGAAGCTTTTGCTTTAATTTCAATTAAATAGAAGGTAAAATATTGATTCCTCCTTCCTCAGGAATTAATATTTGTGCTGTTCAAGGTACTGAATCTCTTACGTGAGTTTAAAATGCCAAGCAAAGCAGAGAAACCATTAATAACAGGAATATAAAAGCAATCTAATGGATTCATTATAATCTACATACACACATAAAAATTGATTATAATCTACCACTTCTCATCCTGAAGCACATATTTTGGTTTATAGCACCTCATTAATTTTAATTGTAAACCTAGGAAATAATCTCTTTTTCTCCCTGCTAGTATACAGAATGGGAAAATGTGACTGATACATTTGTCATTTTGTTTCAAGTCGTTAACTTTTCCTTCAAATACGAGCCTGAACAGAGTTTATGTAGCATTGAGCAAATCTTTAAAGCCCAGTAGAAAATGAGGGATTCTTAAAAAAAAAAAAAAAAACCAAAAAAAAAAAAAACAAGCAAAAAAACCCAAAGCAGAGATAAAGGACTATTAAAGGAGGATCATAAACTATTCATCCCTACAACTCAGGTTGAAACAGGTCTGTCATTCTCTTATATCTGGAAATATACCCATGAATTCACAACCAAATTGCATTTTTAAATTACAGTTGCAATTACTGTAATGGCTTGCATTTTCTGTGCCTTCTAAATATTCCAAGACTTAGAAACAACAATAAAGGAGAACAGAGAAGAAAAAGCACAACAATTATCATCTGTATCTTATCTTCTGTCCTTATTACGTTAATGTACTGAAGGAATTGGACCACAGCAGACCGAGAGTGTATAGCACAGACAACTGCACAATGTGTTTTTAATAAGAGAAAATACTGCAAGATGAACTTTCCTTCATTATTTGACAGAATTCCTGTGCTTGGAGAAACAGAAATTGGAATAATTTAATTTTAAGCTGTGAGCTACAGTGCCCAATTCTAGCTTTGTAGTGCAGAATAGTATTGTATCTCTATTATATATCCTACTATAGTGTACTCTTTGTTTCATACCTTAATCACCCAATTGCAAACAGCATTTGATTTTAGCTAATTTGATTCTGTGCTCATTATAAGTTTCAGAATTATGACCACCTGCTCTATGCTGCATGAGCATCCCAGCTAGGACTCTGATGTCTTTCAGGAGTCTATCTATAACATTATTCAGTCTAGCAAAAAAGCATTGGGAGGAAAGACATTTTTTCATCTTTTAATCAGCCTGGACTTAGTAGACAGAAATATTTTAAATTTCAGTGAAATATGTTAAAATTCATATTATTTAACCTGCAGCTCTGTATAACTCTGTCTAAAGAATTTAACCCAAATTATCCTTAATTTATTTTAATTTTTTTTCAACTGAACTGAGGCAGTTCATTAACAGTGAACCCTAAACCATCCAGACTGACTGTGTGGAGTCTTTGGCCAGCAACTGCTGCATTCAATATGGTTTAACAAGCACTATCATCTAAGAAATATATTATACAGAGTACTACCCTCTAAACCTTACAATATGTAAAAGCATTCAGGAATAGAAAAATCCCTGGAGGTCATAAAGACTTGCATTTTGCAGGAATTAGGGGTGTGTAAATATTATGTTCTAGGAGAAAACTAATACATCACACACAAAATACAGCCCAAAGTAAAGAAAATAAAACCCAGCTGTAGGATCTGACCAAAAAGGATCTTTTTATCTACCTCATCACTAGTATTACATATTTGAGTGTGTGAGTCATAAAAATGTACTGTAAATCTTTTGATTTGACCTTATTACTAGTTCAGTGTCTGCTTCTACATGATTACCTGAAATTTGGGAAAAAATGGCACAGAAGCCCACTGAGAACAGCAGAGAAAAAAAACAGAGGTTTTTTTTTTTTCCCTTTCTGGTGTCTGTTAGAAAGCATATCCTCCTCAAAATAAACACTTTTTTTTCATATATACTGAATTTATTAAGCTAGTAAGTCACCCATTTAATTTGTCTCTTCTTTTAGATTCCTGCTGCTTGGTACTTAATCCCATGTTCCTGCATTTCTTTTCAGAATGACCATTCATCTAAATCAGTGGTCACTTGGGACTAAAGCATGGCAAGAAAAAAGGATGGGCTTTTAAAATGTTTGGAAGTGGCAGGGTGTCAAATTTTTAATACCTATAAGTGCACACTTTGTGTCTTGGCAAATTTGATCCAAAGTGCATTTTTTTTAGAGGTGTTTAGAAGACTATGGAGACAAGAGAATTGGCATGATTTATACCTGAAAAATAGCTTTGTTTCTTTTGTGACTCCAGAATAGTAAGCACTGCCTCTGAATATGCAGGAGGCAACTGCTGCTCCTATGCATGCATATCTCTATTTAATGTGCTTTATCTGAGATTGTTCAGAATGCAATCCAGATTGCAATTCCTTTGGAACAACAACCCCTAATTTTTTGCACTTGTCATTCAGAGTTTGGAGATAATTTTGTTAGGAATCCAGTACAGCCAATGGAAGCACTGACATGTAACCAGAAGAGTGCACAATCAGAGAAATACTCTTTTTTTCCAACCTGGGCTCCTGGACAAAATCTCTGGATGGGAACTCCCGTTAGAAACACATAATGATCCTCTTCTATAAATTAAATCAGACTTATTTTGCAGACTTCACTTTAGCATCCATTAGGCAAAGAAACGACTCACAAAATTGTATTTAAGCTACTGGCCAGCCTCAGGCTGGCAAGAGAACAAGTAGAGCTGGGTTCAGAGCATCCAGCAGTGCCCAGACATCAGGTACTGCTGCCTGAATCCCTGCCAGTGTCACCCAGCTGCTGGTGGGTCCTTTAATGCCTGCAAACTCTGTGAGAGCATTCAGCTCTCATTGCTATCACCAGACTGCACTGCACTGCAGGGCAGTGGCATTCACCTTTGCAGATATAAAACCAAAAGGGCTATGCAGAAATAGTGCCTAGCCAAAGCATAAATGCACAAATATAGAGGGGTGGGGTTTTTTTTGTTTCATAGTGGGAAAGAACCCAAATGAAAAATATTGACAAATGTTTGAGGGGAAAAAGAAAAAAAAAAGCTAAAATAAATATTTTCAATATAGAAAAAATTTTAGGCAACAGTCAGCCCCCTAACAATTTTATTGCCTGCATGATGTAGAAGAATACTGAGAGACAGCCCCGTGTGTTCATGTTCCCTGTACTGCAGGCTGCTCAGGAAGGCATGGCATCAGCCAGGAGCTTACAGCTATTGATACAAAGTCAGACAGGTATATTGACTCCTTGGATTGTCTATAAAAATGGAAATTTATCAGAAGGCATTTTTTAAACACACTACACTCCATGAATTATTTAGCAGCTGCCTAACCCTGCTCAGTACTGCAACTCTGGCAACAGTCAGTGCCAGCAGAAAACTTTGCTTGGCACTGGACAGGAGTATTGTAATCTCATAAATTAATTAGGTGCAATCCAGTGGCCTGGCATTTGCCTGCTGCACTCCACAGTGGCTTTATATCTAGGACAAGCTCACAACTAACATTAAACTGTGCTGCCACAGAGCTGTGTTGAGAAATGGTCCAGTCCCACTTTTGCAGGATTTTGTTTGGTTTTTTACTGCATTTTGGTGCTCTTTCTATATTCCTTCATTAGCAGGAGCAGGTAGATAGGTACAGCATTTTCAAGCAAGAAGAGAAAAAGGCAATGTCAAAACCAACAGGACTTAGTCCTCGGTGCCATGGTCATACAGCCAAACTGAAAGCAGCCAGAGCATTGCTGGAAGTGCTCAGCAGCTGGTAGGATGGAAACCTGCAATCTGTTGCAAAAGAAAAAGCACAATATATATATATTTAAAAGAAGAGAGTATATAATAAAGAAGGTAAGAAACATTTGTACATGCAGAACAAGACACTTCTCAAAATCCCATGTCTGGATACAGCTATGATATTGACTGGATGTTGAATCCCTCTTTTATCACATCTGCTACTTGATCAACAAGAAGAGAAGCAGAAGGAGCAAAGGAGCTTACCCTTTGCTCTTATGCCACAATAAATCCCACTTTCTTTCAGAACCAGCACAACAGCTGTGTCATTCAGTTTTAGCCCATCATGCTGTCAGCTTCTCAAAAAGTATCTTTGCACCCGTGTAAAGGGCACCACCCAAAGTTATTTTCCAAAATGGATCTGAAGCCCTCCTAAAGCCAAATCCAGACCACTTGCTGCAAGCACACTGATAAGCTCAGCTCTCCCAATCCTGTGCTGAGCTGTTCTGTGCCCACACAAGCAGAGATTCCCCACTCATCTCCAAGTGCAAGCAGCTCACATTTTATGCTGTAATGGTGCAGCCCCCAGTACAGGTTGGGAAACAACAGCTGTCAGTTTAAATGGTTTGGTTTGATCAAATCAATGAAAAAAAGAAGCCATTATTAATGGATCCTTCACCTTTCCAACTGTTTCAGGGATTAGATATTAAGCTCTCAAGGTGTTATTAGAACCCACATTTTCTCTAAATCTTTAGACAGTTAATTTGGGGATTGTGATTTTTGCAAAGAGACTGATTCCAGCATTTTCAAAATCAGACACAAAGAATTTTCCCCATGTTCTTGAAACATCAGTAAGATGTGGCAATGTAAGAAACATAACAGTTTATTTTTAAAAAACCTGTATGGCTAAAAATATTCAGAAAACATATTGAATATTAATGGAGTGAGAAAATAGCCTTTTGTTTATAATAAAGAGTCTCCCATCACATAAAATGCTATGGTAGCAAGCATTGCTATGGGAAAAGGAAGAGCTCAGAGTGTTCTGAGTTCAGTTCATTCACTTTCACAGACTCTGCCTTCCCAGGAGATACACAGGAAAAAATAGATATAGTAGGAAAAGAGGAAGGACTAAAAGAGATATTCACTTGTGCTTGCTACCAATTTAAGCAAAGATATGAGTGGAAAATCAGCCTCTGCTTCCACAAGGAAAGAAATCTCATTCCTGACACTCCCATGTGATTATGAAGTGGAAATGGATCCTAACTTTGTCAATTTTTGAACACATCAGACAACAAACAAAAAGACATGTTAGAAGTTGAGAGACAGAAGTACCTCACCACATGTCCATGATGCCCTCCAGTAATTTGGATCTGCACCACCTGGCATGACCTGGCACTGACCACACTCTGAAATATTTCATCTTGTGAGGATCCAGCCAGAAAGGAAATATTTCACAATGATTCAGTGACTGAGAGAGACTGTTCAAAGATGTTTCTACATTAAAGTGCCTTCTTTGGAATGTTTCTACATTAAAGTACCTTCTGCATTCAATGCCTTCTTTGGGTTAATAATCTGTGAGGATCTTCTACATTTTCCCCTGACCACTAGGAAAAGGTGCAGGGCTACAGATTTAAGTAGAGCAGAGGCCCTTGGAAATCATATAGGAATTTTCAGCTAACTGAAATTTATGTCTGAATGCTAGGTCAAGTTTTGAGGCCATTGTCTAAAAGTTCCTAAATCAATCTTTAAGTTCTCCATTCAAATTGGCTTGATTTAGAACATTTAAGATTTTGGTTGACTTAATGTGAAAAAGGAGGCAGTTTAGGACTTTTATACATCCAGATGTCTATCTTCAAGTTCAAGGTATTGCTGCAGAAGGAATTCCTTGCTCTTCATATGAACATTGAGAGCACAGGAAAGCTCTTTGGGCTCACTGGTTTGTGGATGCTTTGGAGATGTCTGGGAGATTTTAATCTTTTAGATTTGCTACTTTATCAAAACAGGAGCTGATATTCTTACTTATGAGCTGGAAATTAATCCTTCAGCACAGTGAAGTTATTTTTTCCAAGACTATAAGAGATTCAATTTTCATGGCTGTTTTAGTTGTCATGCCCAAAGGCACGCCATCATTCACATGTGTCAATATCTTACATACTCCCTGTGAAGATCCTTTACAGCTGAAAATCTTGGAAATGCTTCCTGCTCTATGTTAGAACAAATATCTTTAGAACAAATATCTCTATCTTCCTTCTATTCAAACAGATTCTGAATAAAATGGAAATAAGCTCTTAAATAAGATCTCTAAATGTGACCTGTGTTTGCTTTTTGCCTTACAGCCTTCTGCTCACTATGTGGTTTGTGATGTATTGTATATTTCAGGCTTCTTCTTTTTAATGTTTCTTACTAATAGAGAAGTTATCCCAGCTCCCAACTCTTCTCCAGTTAGTTACCTTCTCTTTCATCTTTGAAGCTTTATCAATGCTATCAAGCAACAAAAACTAACTGTGTATTTAATATTCAGATAAAGTATAATTAAATATTTGCACTCTTCAAATTATTTCTGTAGCAGTGTTTAAGATCCAGGGATTCTGAAAAAACAGAGAGGAGCATAAATTCTTGAAAATCTGTTCTACTGAGCCTATGCATGTTTTTGCCCTGGCAGTTTTCAAATAGAGACACACTAACCTGAAGTGTTTTTACTGCATTATCACTCCACACCAGATTCCTTCATAGGAAATATCAGTTTAACTTCAATGACTTATATCAGTTTACAATTTTAGATGATCCTGTGTAGTGAAATCACACAGTATTTCTCATTGGCTTTCTATAAGATCTAGAAAGGTACAAAATGCAGAGTAATTTCATCTCACAGGTTTTCATTCATTAAATGGGACAAGGACGAGAGAGCTCATTTCTTTATTCCCTTGATAGAAAGCACAACTCTTTCCAGAAGTTCATCGCCCTTTCCTGATACACGAGTGGCTGCAAGAAACACCCATTTTCCTACCATTTTACTCTCCTTTTTCTCAGCTTCTCTGTGTGATAATATACATTCATCAAATGACCCTCACCTGAAATTTCCTGCAGTATTATCAACCACATGCCCTACTATCAGCGGCTCTCACAGTTCACTTACAAGAGTTTGCAATTTGATGACTGCAAAGTGCAATTCCTGAACTGCCTCACCACTCTTCCTGTGCCTTAGAACAAAACCCAAGCCCAAATGAAGAGATTGCACAAAGAAGACTCAGCCCTGCGGGAGGACACAGTATACACCAGTTCTTTTGTAAAAATACAGGTGAGAAGGTGCATCAGAGAGCTAAATGCTTAAGATTATGATTAAGAAGGGTTGGAAGATAGTGAGAGGGGGCACATTCAGGGAGCGGTAGGTTAAAAGTTCAGCTTGTAAACAGAAATTGCAGTTTGCAAAAAGATAGCAATGTTTTTGTGGTTTAGATGTTCTCAGCACTTACCTAAATCTTTGAGACCCATGGGATCTTTTGAGGTTCAGTCTCATTGTCGACACAGGCTGTAATCCTTGAGTGAAGGATCTACAAATAACTAACCTTCTCAATCTGTCAGGACTTGTAGCAGAATTTGCTGAGGCAGGACTGTAAGATAAATACTGCTTTGACAGTCAGCGCTGCAATGTGTTCAGAGAAATCATTGTGTTTCTCCAGAAAGAGCACAGAGACCACATGAAAATGGTTAGGCAACTTTTCCTTCAAATTTCCTTCAAACATTCCAACTCTATAATTGCATGTTTTCCCTAATATTCAAAATAGAGACAAATGATGACATTGTTCATCTCATCAAAGTCTCTATTTCTGCACTCAAGCTACAAATATATACTTACAATAGCTAAAGTAATATGTCATTATCTCTCTTATACACAGATAAAAAATTTAATAATTTAATAATTTAAATGTAACCCCTTTCCACTTTACAGGATGTAATTGTTTCCCACTTTATCTACCTGCTTATTCCACTGTAAAACTACACATTCCCTTCAGTATTTGGCAATGTCTGTTGGCATCAGGGACTTTCACACACTCTTCCTCCAAGAGAGGTGGGGTTGGCTCTCAGTTGTGACCTGCAGTGGTGCACAAACTATGATGTTTGGTGGTCTTCATGGACCTGCACGCTCCTTAATCATGAAGGCTGGTACAGAAGATGTCACCTCCCAGCCTCAAGATGAAGCATGGGATTTCACATGTGCACATTTTCGTAACATTGCTGCCTCTGATATTGTTCCATGAAATATTCATTCAAGGTGAGGCATCCACCAAAAGATGTGGTTGAAAAACAAATAAACCCCTGAATTCAAAAGATATTTGTCAAAAGTGTTTTCCTTCCCAGATTCATCAAGACAGAGCCAGATCCTCAACTAAATATAGATTACATGAATGTAGACCACAGATACAGAGACAGCAATGTAAATTTGGCTATTTGGTCTTAAATAGCAAAGTCTTACCAGGAGCAAATTAAAGTGCACAGACCACAGAATTTTGCTTAATCATAGAATCACAGAATTGCTAAAGTTAGGAAAGATCTCTAAGATCATCAAGTTCAACCAATAATGTAGTACTACCACAATGTTCACCACTATCCCATATCTCCTAGTGATCTATTGCAATTTTTTTTAACATTTCCAGGGATGATGATCCAAACACTTCCCTGGGCAGGTGGTTCCAGTGCCTGTTCACCCTTTTGGTGAAGAAATTTTTCCAATAATCTAATCTAAACCTCCACTGGTGAAACCTGAGTCCATTTCCTCTTGTCCTACCACTAGTTATGTAGGAAAGGAGAGCAACCCCCATCTCACTGCAGCCTCCTGTCAGGTATTTGTAGGGAACAAGTCGGTCAGCCCTCAGTGTCCAGGGTAAACAACTCCAGCTCCCTGAGCTGCTCCTCACAAGACTTGTGCCAGCTTTACCAGCTCTGTTTTTCTCTGGACGTGCTCCAGGACCTCAATGTCCTTCTTGCAGAGAGAAGGCTCAAAACTGAAGAGAGCATTTGCAGTGAAGCCTCATGGGGGCTGATGACCCACACCCCGAGGTCCCTTTCCAGCAGACGCTTTCCAGCCACCCTTCCCCAAGCCTGTAGCACTGCACGAGGTTGTTGTGACACAAGTGCAGGACCCAGAATGCCACCCAGCTGCATCTCATACAATTGGCCTCAGAGCACCAATCCAGCCTGTCCAGGCCTCTCAGTAGTGCCTACCTACGGCTGATCTACCCTCAGGCAGACCAACACCTGACAGGAAAGTGAATTTTTGCTGTTGTTGGAGCTTAACAATGGATGATATGTTCATAATAAAATTATGCTTTTCTGTGCATGTCTATATGCCCTTACTTATCTATCAATCTCTAACCATGCTCTTCTAAAGTGGGGCAGGTATATAAAGGTGAAGGATGATTTGTATCAAACAGCCCTGAGCATTGCACAATATGTATTCTATTATCTCTGCATCACAGAAACCACCTTATCTTCCTGTCTGTGATTTCTGATTCTATCTGTTGCTGTTTACAATGTTTCTTATAGCTACTATTTCTCTTTATAGAGTTTACTTATAATGTGTTTAATTCCTTCATCTTGCCAATCAATTTAGAATGGTGTACGAATACCCTCCATTAATTGTCATTTATCCTCTTTGCCTTTGACCTTCCCAGTATGTACTAGTATTAAATACATAATAAATATGTACTGGGAATGTATCCTAGCATTATTATATAGAATTCAGAAACATGTCAAAAACAGTATTTGAAACACCACCCCACATCTTTATGAAAACCATTCTGTCACTACAGAAGGGATTCAGGTTGAACAGCTTATAAGCAAAATGAACATTTTATAATGTAACATTGCTTGGAAAATAAATAATTTTCTCCAACAAAAAAGAGCACTCTCTCCACCCCTGCTCCTAAATGGAAGTCTACCAGAAATAGTCTCTCATTAGTATGGGATACATGGTTTTGGAACTCTATGGCCATAAGGACTTGGTGTCATCTGCACACTTATTGAGGGTGCACTTGATCCCCTCACACAGACCGTTGATAAGGACTTTATTGATTATGACTTATTTATGATTACTTATGATTGATAAGGATAACGATATTAAACAGACTTGGCTCCAAACTGAGCCCTGGGGACCACCACTAGTGACTGGCTGTCAGGTGGATTTAACTCCACTCACCACCACTCTCTGGGCCCAGCATCCTGACAGTTTTTAACTCAGCAAAGAGCACACACAAGCCATGAGGAGCCAGTTTCTCCAGGAGAATGCAGTGGGAGACTGTGACAGGGGAAGTCCCGGTAGACAATATCCACAGCCTCATTCCTTTAGTGGGTCACCTTGTCATAGAAGGACATCAGGTTGGTCAGACAGGACCTGCCTTCCATAAACCCACACTGTCTGGGCCTGATCCCATGGCTGTCCTGTACATCCCGTGACAGCATTCAAGATCCCAGCTCTAAGATCAGGATGACAGCCCTGCAGTTCCCTGATCCTCCTTCTGGCCCTTCCTGTAGCTAGGTGTCCTATTTACTACCCTCCAGTCACCTGGGATCTCCCCAGTTAGCCAGAACTGCTGATAAATTAGTAGCTGAACCTTCCTGAGTATTACAAATAATTTGAAGGAAAGTCATGCTGAATGCTTAGGGCTAAGTGTAACAAATGTGTTTTATTTTTACGTCTCAAGATACAATGCCTAGCTTACTGTACAGCTTTGTTTATTGAATAGTTGCCCTCAAAAAAATTTTCCACCCTCCAGCCACATATGTAAATTCCACTAGAAATTATCTTCACATTAAAGCTATTATTATATTGTGCCATATTTCACTATTTCATAGAAAGTATAATCAAGTTTCCTATCCCAGAGCACATCACAGATCGCACAGGAATCAAAACCCCAGTGTCTATGTAGTGTCAAAATAAGTCTCACCGTGAAAGAGACAGGCTGTATTCTGACACAAGATAATTCAGTATAAACAGTGTGACAGATGCATGGTATATTTGAACTGGTGCAAATTACATAATTTCCTTTATAAGTTAGAAATCCATTTCCATTTGGGAAATTTTCAGTGGGGAAAAATCACAAGCTGAGCTCTTAGCTCAGTATCAGTGCAGGGAAATATTTAACCCAACGGGATTGTTTGGATAGGAAAGGAGGTATAGCAGCCAAAAATGGAGCAAAGGATTCTTTTTCCAACAATTGTAAAAATGTTCAGATTTAAGGAATGCCATCAACCCACCTTAATCTCTTGTGGGGCAATTCTACTGACTTGTACAGGGACAGGAGAGAAAAACAAATCAAGAAGGATTACAGCTTTTGGGAAATGCCAACTGACTCTGTTCTGCATATCAGAATAATTTGCCATTATAGCACATAATTAGGTGAGAAAAAACGCACGTGCAGCCACATCCTGCTTTGGGAGACGTTGCTTGAGTGTTTCACGCTAAGCACTAAATACAAATATACTCATTCCATACAGCACAAAGAGGTTACCATGAGGGATTGAGGAGGGGTGGAGTGTGTGAAGGGAAGCCTCCTGGAGAGTGTGAGGGCTCAGGTGCCACTTCCCCCCAACCTCAGCAACTGCACCAGGGGAAAAAGAACAAACAAACAGAGTAGAAAAAGCTGACCTCTGAGCTGGAGGAGCCAATCTCAGGATAAAGGTTCAGCAGAAACTGATTTATGCATTACTCATAATTCCTGACACCAAGCTGTGGACAGCTGTCTGAAGGTACTTTTTGGATAAATACAAACACCTCAGAAACAACAAGAAAAACCTCAGAAACAGCAGGGATTTATAGAGGAATAAGAAGCACTGAAAGATCATCATGCCAGATAGGTTGCTGTGTCAATATTCCCAGTGCTATTATTTTAAGATAAACATCTATGTGAATAACTGAGTCATATATTTGCATTGGGAGACCAAAGGAATATTTTTGGAATGCAATGTCTCTTTTAGGTTAACTGAAAACATATTTTATTATTTTAACCTCTTAATCTTAAAGAATTCTTTGGAAAATACATCATGTTTTCATTGCTCTTATTCGATCATGTTTTGGTTTTTGGGTGGTTTTTTTTTTTTTTTTTTTTTTTTAATTAAATCCTCTTGACCTAGAAAGATAAGAAGCAACACTTAAAATAGAAGGTAAATAAAGAATGGAATTCTGCACAGGGTCAAATCGAGACAAGGTCATAAGACAAGGAAAGAACAATGCTCTTTCCTCATACAGACACATCCCAACCCAACTGCTTTGAAATCAAAGTGAAATGAGGTGGTTATATTACAGTGCTGAGTAGAAAGCAGGACATTTTTCAGGTGTACCCTAACAAGAAACTGCATCATATCATTATTTATTCTGGCTGTATTTTGGTCCTTGAACATTCTTCCATTGTGCTGCCAATCAGTAGGTATGTCAAGCACGGAGAAAGAAAACCTGTAACAGTCATTAACAGTAATTAACAAATCTAACAGTCCCTGGATTGTAGGCCATCTGGGCTGGCAAAACTTGCCATGCAGACAGCACAGAACAGGGTCACAAAACATCCTGGATTTAATGTATTTCATCTTGTCAAAGTGATTTTGAATTATTACAACAGGACATTGTACTGATGGCTTTTAAATAATAATGATAACAGGGAAATAAACATTTTTTTCCCCAATACTATCTGTATCTATGGAGGAAAAACCTTTTTGCCTTGTTTTGTAAGTAGGCTGGGACCTGTGTTTACATAGTTCCAATATCTCTCTCCACAATGAGCCAAGGTAAGTGGCAAGTGACACAGTGAAGGCACCTCTGGGTTTTGGTGAGTGGATAATGATGCACTGGGTATCTCTTCCTCCTACTGACTTCTCACAGTAACCACCTCAGAAGTATTCTCCGGGCACAAAAAGATTTAAAAAAAATATTTCTGGACACTTTGGGGATTTAGGGAGGTATTTAAAAGATCTTTGCTTAGAAATCACTACAGAGGTGGCAGAAGTTTGCCACAGCACATAGCACAAGGCAGCTTCCTACATTCCTTTAACCTCAGTTGAGGAGCTAGACCTTCATGACGTTGTTCCTAGTTCTTCTATCAAAAATAAAATCAATGTCTTTTAAGCAAAGCTTGACATTGTCTTGATCTTGTTGCATGAACATGTGCTTTTAAACTTACATTTTTTTATTCTGACATTTAAACTGGTGTGACTGGGAAACTTACTTATTCTGTTAAGGCTCATCGAAGTTATATGCTGCTGCAATTTTCTTTGACTGAATATTTCACTGTTGCTGATACAGGAATTAATATTTTGAAAATTATAGCTCTATATTATTATCATTGTTAAAAATGCACCATGTACTCATTGTACTAATCCCTAACTTTAAAGCAAAGATTTTTTGAAAAAGCAAGACAGAAAACAAATATACAACTTGTGCAAAGGAACATTATTGTGTACCAGTTTAATTGACTTGTAGAGTAGAAATACTTATGTATTTTTTAAGATCTAAATTTTTTACAGCTACTTTTTTTTTCACTGGAACTCATTCTTGCCTATTTAATTGACAAATCTTATATTTTTATAAATGGTGAGCTGATAAAACATGCTTCATATATAAGACATCTAGAATTGTGTTTAATCAGAGCAGGAGGGTATCCTTATATTGTTAGCTTGAAAACATGGATTATATTACTCAAAACCAAAAAAGAGATAAGAATGAAGCAGAATTTTTTCAGCCTTGCTCATTTCATAGAGAGTTTATTGGTGGAGGGCAAACCTTAACTGAGGGTAAATCTTTCCATTCATCCTGAGGTTAATTTTTTTTTTTTAACCACTATATTTAATGGAAGTCTTGTCATTCCTTGTTTCTTCACTCCCCCTTTCCACAGTATACAATTGGATCTTTTCTAACAAGGAATTTCTATGGAGATTACAATTTTCTTCTTTGGCAAGGGGTGGTGCATGCTGCAGAAGGAACTCAGAACATTATTAATTGCATTTGGCCTTTCATTCCCTTCAGTACCTTAAGACAAATATTTCTGATCATGATTTGAAGGCATATTCTTAAAAATATGGGACTAGAAATTATATGCAAATGTGTACAGGATTCAGTTGCTAATTTCTTTTAGGAAATCCATTCTTTATGCTTCACATGCCATGCAAACTGCCAAGCCTGAAGTACCTAATTTGTGTTTTTTAATGGCATTTATACCAATATTTGTATCAGAGACAGATTGAACAAATGTCTTTACTTCTTGAATATTCATTTTAAACAATACACAGCAAATAAACAAAGCAGTTGATTATTTTTATTATTGTCTGTTGCAATTGAGTTCACAGTTCTATTTATTACATCCATTAGTTTTTGTCTTTATTTCATGGCAGGCAATGGTACTGAAATAAAGAAGCAGATGAGACAAAAAAGTGCACTTCCCTGTGTTCAATGAAACATGAATAAATACACACTCAGTGTTTTTTAAACAAAATGGATCAATGCCTCGAGGCTCATGAAAGCAGCAGCTTCCATGTCAAAGTGCAAAGTGAACTCTGACACTGGCTAGATCAGACAGAGTTAAACCATGAAAGCCATTAATGCCTTTTAGAGGATACTTATTTGATACTTTATCTTTGTGGATCTTCTATTTTCAGGACGATCACATGCAGTGCTTTTTTGTCAAGAATATAAATCTTCTTTAAGCTATGAGTATTACAGTTCATTAATGCTGGGTTTCAGTGCTAATTAAATCCCCAACATAATTTTCAAGTACTGCTGTAAAAGATGCAGAGGTCAAGGAACATTTGGCTACCATTCCTACTGTCTACAGTCCTTTGACTTCATGTTTAACTAAGACTTTAAATTGCAGTTGATGGAAGAACAGCTTCTGTATATTCCCTCTCCAAATCTTTCTCAGCTCTCTCAATTAGCTCAATTTACCTCCTGGCAGCTTTGCAAATGTAAAAAAGTCCTGACAAATGAGATCAAACAGGAAGGCTAGAGTTTGAGAGCAATTCATTGATGTGATATTTGAGAATTTGTTAGAATTTTGTAGAATGTCTCAAGTTAGAAAGCACTCATAAGGATCATCAAGCCAAATTCCCTCCTGCTCACAGGATTGCCTGAAACTAAACCATATGACAAAGAGAATCATCCAGATCCAATTTTGAACAATGAGTTGCTGACTTTCCCTAATTCAATTTCCTGAAGCACATATAAAACAGTATAATGCAGTTCTATGGAGAATATTTTTCAGGAACTTACATTTTTTCCTCCCTATTCATCACTAATAAAAGAGCATAAATTATTAAAAGTACATTCTTCTGATGGTCTTCCCATCAACATACTTTATCAGAAGGAACTGCATCCCATCAGAACTCCTGGAATTATGGATATCAGCTTTGCTGAGCTATTCTCTAACCCAATCCTCCTTGATCAAGGAAAAATCTTCCTTCCTCCAGACCTTCTCCCTGGTCTCCTGGGTCAGGGATCCCTGAGAGCTGGCCTTGGTGGTTCTGACTGAAGCAAACAAGGCCTTGAGTATGACAGGTTTATCTGCAGTACCTCTGCAGGGTGCCCATTCCATTCAGTAGCAAACATGCATTTTCCCTTTTGTTACTGACATATTTGAAGAAACCCTTCTTGCATTCCTCGACATCCTTGGGCCAGGTTTAATTCCAAACTGGCCTTGGCTTTCTCATGGCCTATCTGCACACTCTGACCACATCCTTACATTCATCCCTGCTTCCACCTCACATGCATATCCTGCTTGTATCTGAATTTTGACAGGAGTTCCTTGTTGATTCATGCAGGTCTCTTGCTCCTTTTGCCCAGTTTCCCACTTATTGGGATGCACTGTTTTTATGCCTGGAAGAAGTAATCCCTGAATATTAATCAACTCTCTAAGATCCCTCTTCCCTGTGGGACCATGTGATTCTTCCAAGAAAATCCCTGAGGAAGCCAAAGTTAGTTCTCCTGAAGTCCTTGGTTGCTATCTTCTTGCTCTGCCTTCTCACAATACTGAACTCCACAGTCTTGTGGTGACTGAGGGCAGCTCTCTTTGCCTGCCCTGATCCCTGTGCTCATGGTCACCAGTGCCCCCCAGGCTGCTTTTTACAGGGAAAGACAAAATCCATTCACCTACATAATCTGTAATGCGCACAGATATGCCATTTAATGATCAGACATTTAATGGTCACTTTCTTGACAGAAAACCCTTTGGCTTTAGTGATTTTTTCAAGTGCTGTACTCCTGACCACTACAAGAGTAACTACTTCTGGAAGATGGGGGAGGTCTCTTTTTCTTCATTATTGTAGCCACCTATGTTTGTATGAATTGCAGTGGAGAGAAAAGAGAAGAGAAGAGAAGAGAAGAGAAGAGAAGAGAAGAGAAGAGAAGAGAAGAGAAGAGAAGAGAAGAGAAGAGAGAAGAGAAGAGAAGAGAAGAGAAGAGAAGAGAAGAGAAGAGAAGAGAAGAGAAGAGAAGAGAAAGAAAGAAAAAAGAAAAGAAAAGGAAAGAAAAGGAAAGAAAAGAAAAGAAAAGAAAAGAAAAGAAAAGAAAAGAAAAGAAAAGAAAAGAAAAGAAAAGAAAAGAAAAGAAAAGAAAAGAAAAGAAAAGAATACATAAATATCTCTGTGGCTTGGTTGCAAATAATGTACGCATTATCCTAACATTATGCAAATGTGACTGATAGTGCAGAATGATGTACTGCAGTCATTGAGCTAGATAGTCAAATGAAAGAATGTGGAAACACCACCCTAAAATGTTAATTTCCTTCTAGAGAAATACGTTTCACTTCCAAGAGCTTGGTTGGGCTTTTTTCCTGTTGTTTTTTGGTTGGGTTTTTTTGTTTAAGTTTAATCTTGAAAGGATACTTCTAAATCTGGAAAATTTTTCATTCAGAGATTTGCAGATGGGAGACAAAAAATCTTTTGATCTTTTCTCAAAAATCTCAGAACATTTTTAACCTTTTATATATTTCTACATTTCCAGATCCAAGCATTGGATTCTGTTTTTAAAATGCAAAATTATTCTTGGCAGAACGATTTATTGCAAAATTTTGCAGCATTGAGTATGCATAGAATACTATTTTTTGAACTCTTGATCTGGGAGGACATCTTCTTGAATTTTGTTTCCTTGATGTCAGTGAGGTTCCCAGTGGCACCATTCTATCCCAGATAAAAAATGAAAATCCTCTGAAATGACAATTGAATAGAAACAGCCACCACTCAGTCCTCCTTACATAACTGCAAAATGACTGGTATGAACTTTGCCAAAATGACTTAGAAATATGCTATTTCAGGAATTTATCTTAACATAATTTAAAACAGCTTAGGTGTCCATTTTCATATGTACAACATGACTTCCAGGCTGACAACGTGGCTTCCAGGCTCAACAGTTAAAAAATATTAGTGGAGAGACTTCTTAATGGAGAATTCCACACCTTGAATGACTTTCATAGCTACACAATCTGGTCTAGCCAACACCCAAATACCAGTATAAGCTATCATATTTTATATACTCTTTATTTGCTTGCATGGTCTCTAACCATTCTTCATTCTTCTTCTAAGCAGGCAAGGGACACCAGCTTGGATTCGTTTCCATGCAGGGCAGCTGACTCAAATTCAGAGGCAGATATGTGTGTACAGTTAGTCAGACAATAAAAGGTTGTGAATTTCCATTAGAGTTTAATGTGGGATGAGGGACGAGTTTAAATTAGATTATGCTATTGCTATTATATTCCCTTATAATAAACTCTGTACTTTGTATCCTCATTTATCTTAATTTTTATTCTTGATGAGAAACCTTGTGCCAGCTCTTGAGGCATTCCTCCACTTCCTTTGGGAACTCTCTTCTCTCCAAGTATTCCAACCCTTTCTACCTTCCTGTATTAAAGCTTATACATAAGGTCCCATATTTCACATAATCTCTTTGTGGTGAATATAACTCTTTCTTATGGTTTTAAACCAGTTTTGAGGTTGTTTTTCAAATGATCTTTTTCTCAATTACGGTGAAAGTTCCCTTAAAAGCAATTATTCTGGCTACAAACACCTTGAATGTATATTCTACTTATAAGTGTTCAGTTTCTCTGGCGAGACAAACCCCAGCAGATCAGATGACATACAGACTTTGCAAACAGAAAGCAAGAAGCTAATTAAGAAGTAAAACTCTGCTGCTTTTCTTTGCCTGCATTTAAAAGTGAAATATTCATCAAGTATTAATCATGTAATGGGGGAACTGAATAGTCCTTGCTGCAGAAAGAAATGAGCTCCCACATTAGTGATATCAAATCTTTTAAGATCTCGTCACTCCTGCAACAAACAACTTTCTCACTCACAGCTCTCAGATTCTGATTTGCAAAGGGCCTGCTATTGGATATTTTATTCTAGTGCCTATTCTGGCTCCTATGTCTAGTGCATCCTCTGTACATTTTTCATTGTTAGCTTTTTTTTTTCTTTTTTAACATCAATGCTTTCTTGCAGTTTATCTACCTTTTCTGGGAGTCAGCTGTAAAATACATGTTTTCTTCCAGTTTGCCATGCTTGCACTGCTTTTCCTGTTATTAAGGGAAAACATCTGTAGATGGCTGACATTTGCTACGTGTCTGTCTTTCTGTAGGACTTGAAGCCAACCAACACAGGTTGTGCCAACATGCATCTCTTGTGATTAGTTGTCTCTCTACCCAGTCAATCTCTACTGTCATCTACCTGTATCTGACAATTGCTTTGAACTGTTGGAATTGCTTGATTTAGTAGAAAATGGCAGGATTTTTATAATCACATTGCTCACTATTAATCCCAGAACTTCACAAGAGTTTGATTTCTTAAACTAGAAAGATGCACTCTGATAATGATTCCTTCAATTCTCCACCAAGCCTGAAGCTGTGGATCCACCACAGTGGGTAACAGAAGACTGGTGGAGAAGCCCTAAATCACCCACTGATTTTGAGTAAGGGAAAAGAAGTCTGACACTCTGGGAAAGGATGTATGATCAGATCCAGTAATCTGCCAACGTGATTTTCAGGATGGCCAAATTCTGGATCTTTATGCAAGTAAGTAGGGGTATATAAAGTCTTCCCTCAAAAAACAGGTGTAGGTTTGTGGGTTCTTCCATCTGAGGCCATAGAAGAGGGTGGTTTTGCCACAGGACTTTGTGTTTATTTCTGATAAAAAATGGGAAAGCCAAGAAGGATATATAAACTAAAACAAATTATAAGAAAATTAAAGATAACTTTATTATCCTTAGAGAAAGCAGGAGCTCCAAGACATTAATCTTGATGACAAGTTGGTTATGACATAAACCCTGAAGTGAAACTGTTGCTTTTTCCCCTTTTCATTTTTAATCTCTAATTTTTGACACAGTTTTAGAAAACCCTGATTGTGTAACATATAGAAAGACAGAAGATAAGAAAAAGCAGACACATTATGCTAAGTATACACTACGCAGACATTTAAAAAAAGCCTAAACTTGCTGACTTAAAGCTGAGCACAAGACTGAGTACACCAGGACTTCCAGGTGGGTGGCACCTATATCCCAAATTAAGATTGGAAAATAGCAGTCAGTTTCAGGATTTTGCTGTACTAACAAAATAACTTTTGAATGAGATTTGTGAAAACTTCCTCTCCCATAAAATTTGCTTTTGCTTCGTCCAGTATGTGAAGCTCTCAGAAAACATTCAGTGCAATTAGCTTCCTGTAACATATAGCTAAGTTCCTGCTTAGTTTAAAGCCCTGAATGATTACTGGCATCCTCTTGGTTTGAACTTCTAGAAGAATTATTTTTGTACAAGAGATTAAACACAAATCCAAGAATTTTATCATCACATTCATGCCTGTGTCTAAAACTTTAGTTGAAGTTTAAAGACAATTAATGAGCTCAACACACCAGATTTCAAATGTCCACTGTACCATTTTGATTAATTCAATACTGCCAGAGAGCTCACTATGAAAAAAATTATGGGTGCAAATTCTCATCAACACCTCTAGATTTCTTTTAGGGCAAGAATTTCAAACCTCTTTTATTTTCTGTGATTTTTTTATGTGTTCACTGAAAGGATGTGAAAAGCCTCACTGAAACCATTGATAAAACTAAATACACATATACTTATTAGTAGAAGAAAAAAGCCTTAATTACCAGCTATATCCGATGTTTTTTAATTTTCTTCTACATTGTGCTGCTGTCTTGCTTTCATTATGTTTTCTATCACATCTTTGTGTCATATCTTCTTGTTGTGAGAGCATCACTTCATCTTAATTGAATTTGTCATTTGTAGTCATTTTACAGTAATTAATGCCTGTTTTGAAAAGATTTCTCTTTACTGGGGTGTATTTTCACCATTTGATATTCCCCTCCTTTTTCTTTCACATCTCTTTTATTTATCATTGTATTGTTTCCCCTGCTATTTGCAGTATGTCATGATTTAAGCCTGTTCAGATGGCAGATTCAGATTTAATAATAGATCTATCCTCCTACCAAATGTGGTGTAGCAGTCTCAGCAAATTGCCAGCAAAACTTGGTGATTCACTGAAAAAGTTTTAGGTCAGTGTCAGTCCAATGAAGTTAAGGTCTGTATTAAGCTCATAGCAAAGCACAAGACAAAAAGTGCAAAGTGAAACCTTCTTTTTATTATTTTGAAATTTCCTTGGTATTGGTTATAAATGCTAATGGGCTTCAAACCCAGAATGGCCTTCACTGGTAGAACAGGCAATCCTCAGTAAAGGGCAGCATTTCAGACCAGATTTTTTGCTTGATTACTTTTCCTATATGAAAACTTTTAAAGAGGAGAAGCCTTCTTTCCTTTCTGTGCTTTTGTGTAATTTTTTACTTTCAGCTAATTCATAATAATATGGAAACTTCCAACTGAAGCCTAATACTTAGGAATCTGATTATCTTTTTCTTTTATAGAGACTTAGGTTAAGTAAGGCTCAGCTCCTTAAAGGCGTTATGTCCTTACTTACTTCTGAAATGAGAACCAAAATATCTTTGAGGATTTAAATCTTAAGCATCTAGTAATGACATTCAACATCTAGTAATGAGATTCAGGTGCCCAGATAAAATTGGCACTTTCAGTTTTCCTTCCCATTGCTTTGAACCTTCACTGCTGTACGTAGGAGTTTTTCATAAAGACTTAGATGAGTGTAGGTGACATAACTGGACTCTTTGTGACAGTATTTCAGATTTTCTTATTTAATGTCCTTTGCATACCACTAATGACATCCTGTTAGACATGGGTGAAAAATGGATGTAGTGGATTCCATCAAAATTAATAATGCAGTTGAAAACTGGACGGTACTTTAGTTACAAAGTTTCTGGTGAATACTGCCACCTCTTTTTGACAATTTTCAAGGAAGTAATTTTATTTGCACTGTAGACAGAGGAAGTGTTATTTTTCAGGTTGACCTGCAGACCTTTATCCACAGGCAAGTACTAGTTGTTGCAGAAATATATATGAGATATATATATTTTCAAACTTCTGTTTTCCACTGAAGGGAAAGAAACAAGTTTGCTTTTGATAGAATAAACCCCCTGGAAAACAAGGAATGCTGGAGGAAGCTACATACAAGTGGAAAATTTCTCATAGCCAGAAGGAATCCTACAAATTGCTCAACAGAATAACCCATACACTAACATTCTTCATTCACAAAAAGAATCAGGTTATTTCATGAATGACTTTTGAAGAGAAAATAGAACCAAATTCACAGCTAATACTCCTTGCAATAAATTATTCAACCAGATCGACTTCTTTTGTTACCAAAACAACATAGCTATAAATAGCTCTCCTCCATAACAGTAAAGTTTTTCAGCAGGCAAAAGTATTTTTGAGGAGTGTAACATCTCCTGTCACTGTGAATGACCCATTAAAAAATGTACTATTAATGCAGTCATTTTTATAGCCTGTTTCTTGCATCCTGATTAAACAGAATACATCAATACAAGTGGATTAAGTGTTCAATATATAAAATGATAAGGATATAAGTGTCACAGTCACTAATTATACATACACTTGAAAATTTCTATCAGGAGGATACCAGCTGCTCATCATGTGCTAGTCCAGCTCCATAGTTTTCATAGAATCATAGAATGGTTTGGGTTGGAATGTACTTTAAAGATCAGCTAGTTCCATGGGCAGAACCATCCTCTGGAACAGGTTGCTCAGGGCCCCATCCAGCCTGGCCTGTTTTCATTTCATTTTCATCCAAAATATCCTCCAGGATATTTCGGATGAAATGCAGAGCAAGCTGCACTCCTCAGCATGAAGTAGCAGGCTGGAAAAGCCTGGCATCCATCATGATTTAAGAACAGAAGATGGGGCAAAGTAGGGAAGGGAGATTGTAGTGATGAATTAATGGTATCTGTCGTTGAAAGGTTCACAGATTTTAAATTATCCTGTCTGCTTAGGAAAGGCTGGAGCAGCTGACCCTGAAACACATTGCATCTAGCCCATAGTATCTGACTAACTGCAGCAACAGTCAGAGTCATATCAAATTGAGCATCTGAACCTCCTTGAGCTTAGTCCTGCCTGTGCAAAAGTCTTTTTAGATTTAGTTTTTTTTATTGCTTATCTGTCTTCTGTTCTGCAGCTTTCACATCACACTAGATGTAAGGACTATGCACATGTTTTTGCAATGTTCTATAAAACATAATGAGCCTCATTCAATTAATTAATTAATTAATATTAAGTCATTACACAGCCAGCATGTACTGTCACTGTTAGAATTGAAAGTAACTGCAACTATACTCAGAAGATGGCAGGGGCCAGAGGGAACTAAATAACAAGCTATTTACAATATGCTAATTTTTACTTGAACTACAAAACCAAAATTCATTGTTCATGCAAAAGCAGGAAACACTTCCTCACACACAAACAAAACTTTCTATATTGGTGTGGGGAGCAAAGTGGGACCAAATATCTCCCAGACCTTACTAAAAGAAAATGTTTAGAGACATCAACTCAAACACTTCTATTCAAGGCTAATTTAGTCCAAGAACTAGCACAACTAGTAAAAGAGGCGATGCAAACAGTTACTTATGCTTTTGAACAAACTGCTGTTATCAATTCTCCAGGGGGCTGACCTTTCTGAGGAAGATTTCAAATAGTGCATAAATGAATCTCCAGTTAATTCTTTCTCTAGATAGAATATGACTGGAGTGGGAGATATGTGGAAGTTTTTGCATTTCATAACATATACAGGAGAGTAACAAAATAAGAACACTATCATTATGTCAGGATATTCTTGTAAACAAATGCTAATTTTTTCCTGAGTATACTTGCTGCTAAAAATCCTCAGAGTAAAACTATTAAAAATAATGGAATGCCAGTGGGTATTTTTGTAAGTAATTCTTTGTTGCTATAGGAGGGATTATGATTTTTACACCAGGATCTCAAGATAATAAAACCTTACTTGTCTTCCTATCTATGCTGGCCTTCACATGCCTAGATAAAGATGTAGTAAAAAAAGATGCAGGTCTTGTATTCGCTATATTGCACAGAGAGCTTCTCTTTGTTCCACTTTTTGCTGTTTTCTAGTCCCAGCAGGTGACAAACCACAAATTTTATTCCTAGATACCTGTTGGGCTTTCTTCAATAATAATTAAGCATCCTCCTGTTGCCTTTAGGCATATCCTCTATTCTTAGGTAATTATTATCCACATGCTCACGAAGATGCTATGTGTTCCTTCTGTTCCTTGTGCATCAATACTAGAAACAAAACCTTTTTTACTCAGCATGCTGTTAGTTTCCAGAGAAGTTATTTTTGCCTTACAGAGCTGGTAAAGTAATCAATACACTATAAAATGGATAAAATGAAGACTTTTTTTTTTCCTTCATTAGATTTTTTTTTTTTAGATTTAGGTTTTTTGTCTATTATTAGTTTCTTTTTTTATGAGAGAAATATATGGAATTCATTTTGTTTTTGAGTATGAGGTATAGGTGTTTTTGTTTTTGAAAGAACATTGATGTATCAGTAGTTCATTTGAACTTTAGCGCAGAAGCTCCATCACCCAAGGACCATAAGAGATCACTATTTTTCTAAAATGACTACACACACATTTTAAAGGGGATTTTTACCCCATAAAAGGACCTCAACAAATCCCTCTCTTTATCTGTATTTAGATTTACATTTGATGCTGCCAATTCTTTGAAATTTCCATGAAATTTTCTCTGAATGCTTAATTTTGAAACAATATGCTCAGAAATACCACATTTTCATTCCTAAAATAAGTAAAACTTTTCAGCTGTAAGCATTTTGTTTAAAAATTTAAATGAATGCATAATAAGATGATAAAAAGTTACCAGAATTGCTAGGGCTAATTTTTTATTTCAGCAGTTTTGTTTTCTCCCCTTCAACTCTTTGAGTCGCAGAAGCTTACAAGATTTCAGCCTTTTATCCTGATTTGCAATATGATTTTATTTTTAAACCCAAATCTTTACAAGAAGTTGTGAAAAACTTCCCTTGCAGGTTATAACAGGTCCACCTAAGTCAAGAAGATGGAGGTGATGTGCTGCCAAGGGAATAACAGGATTACAGAGGGAAAGATCAGGGGAGACAAACTCTCATCTTTGGCATGGCTCCTGAGGAATGAAGGGTCACCAAACTCCAAACTAAATTTCATGGTGGGGTGGATCTGCTAATTTTTTGTGTGAGAACACCAGTGATCCCAGCCACAGCTGAAGAGACAGTGGAAAAGCATGGAAAGTAGTACTGGGCAGGGGAAAATCAGTCAATGACCTCATTACTAAGTGCTCCACAAAAGCCTAATTAAAGTCCCAAAGGATTTCACAGTTTTTCTTTGCTTTTTGTCCCATCTGAACATTTTGTAAATCCTGCCTTGTCAGCTTAAGACATGGGGACAAAAATGCATCAAATGCTTGAGTAAACTGGGTTTTATGGTGTTAGCAAGATTATGGCAGGATTTGTTGCTTTAGTAAAGTGGATCATTCCTTTTTCTTTGTGGGAGATTTGCATTGCAAACATCTCTCCTTATATTATAAAAGCCAAATTGGAACTCCAATCCAAGCAACTGACTTCCAACCTCTCTGAAAGCACAAGAATCCTTTCCTGAGGTAAGGTTTCTAAGATTTGCAGCGATCCAAATGTACCTTGCACTGAAATAAAACAGTTTTTTCTATATTAGTGTTTCAGGTTTAGAGTTAACCTATGCTTTTGAGAAGTTCCTGTTATTACAAGTCCTGTAGTGACACTCCACTGAGTGACAATTGGCACTAAGGACCAGCCCAAGGTGCCTGTGAGGGGGGCTTATCCTGGGAACCACTGCTTGCTTCCTTACTGCCAGGATAAGGGTCAGAGCACAGCTCCTGCAACAATCCTGTGGAGACCGAGAGCAAATCTGTAATAAAAGCGGAAGTTGCACCTACTGTCCATCCTGAAATGCCAACTAGTATCACATACCAAGTTTTGCCATAGGAAGCCCAGCCATATATCTCCTAGTAAGGTTAGAGCTTCTATTCGGCAAATATTTCTTTGCATAAACTACTTTAGCAGTTGCTGCTATACAATCATTTCAGAGCTGGAGAATTTCCAGAGTTACACCATTACACAGCTGTTACAGAAGACACCTTCCCTCAATTTACTTTTTTTTTGCCTTGCCATACCACCATAAAGAAAGTTTTATGTCCTTTTTCAGCTGCAGCTGTCATTTACTGCTCAGCACCTTCTCATTTATCTTGTCTTTGCCAGCCTCTCCTTGCCTCCTGGTAATTTTGGTGGACTCAAAGTGGGACACTCAAAGTAAGGACTTGTCAACAGTGTCTCTATTAAATCTAAACTGCTGGGGAAAAACCATCACTTTAGTGTCGTTTCTAGGAGGGCTTTTTTGAGAAAAATATCCAGAAGTATTATACTAGCCTTGACTTCAATTTTGCAACATGCAGGAGTACCCTTTTTTTCTCCTTTCTCCTCCACTCACCCTTCTTTACTGGTAGGAGAGAAAAGGAACAGAGAAAAGGGAGACACAATGTTTAATGAAAGGGAAATGCATGTGAGCAAAACTATTCAAAATTTTTGTCAGCTGTTTTAGAACCTTTCTCAAAACACAGCATAAAAATTATTTGGTTACTGACAAGTTCTGTGTTCCTAAGCAGCTCTGGAGCTCCTGGGTGGGAATTCAGCTGTACATTGAAGGAATTCTACTAGCTGGGGGCCTTCTACATGTAAGCACATTATACACCCTCTTTGACTGACCATAATGTGGTCTTTAGGGTTTTAGATTCTTTTTTGTTTCATCCGTGAATTGTGCACACATTTTTTTTTCTAAAGCCATATAGCAGACTATGGCCTCAGGTTTTCCTTGTTTGGAAAAACCAAGACATTAAACCAGCTGTTCAAAATTGACCACAAACAAAAGGAAATGTGAGGAACTGTCTGAAGGATTTGATCTTTCTTAGTCGAGGCAAAGACAATGCACGTCTTCCTTGTGAGGAAAGGAGGAGGCACTGATCTCCTCTCTGGTGACCAGAGACAGGACTGGAGGGAACAGCCTGAAGCTGTGGCAGGGGAGGATTCAGTTGGATGTTAAGACAAATTTCTTCACCCAGAGTGTGACTGGGCACTGGAATAGAGTCCCCAGGGAAGTGGTCACAGGAGCAGCCTGACAGAGTTTGAGAAGCTTTGGAAAATGCCTTCAAATATATAGTGCTATTTTTGGGATGATCCTGTGCAGAGTCAGGAGTTGGACTCAATGTTCCTAGTGGGTCCCTTCCAACTCAGGATATTCCATGATTCTAAATTAGTTAAATTAAATATTAATTGCAGATTTCTTCTTCTGTGTTCTACCCGTCGCTTTGTTGTCACTGCATTAGTTGTATTGGGCCTATCTGAAAAGACATATTATTCTCCTATGTCTGCACAATATAGCCAAAGTTTGTGTCTGCCCAGTGAATGTTTTCCATTTTATTTGCTGTATTGCACACCCAGAACAAGCCATCCAGGGGAGCTCAAAGTGTAGCTGTGCCATTAAGAATGGCATTTTCATATGCTGGCCAACCACTGTTCCTATTGACTTCAGAACTAAATCAAGACCAAATCACTTTTTAAATACTGATAACATGTTGTCTTCAATAGATTAATTTGTGAACATTTCATTAATCCTCCTTGAAATTGCATCTCTGCATTACTTTGCTGACCTGTTATTTTTAGCTACCCCTCGGTTACTTTCAAATCACACACTACACATGCAGCAACATTTTGTTTCTGCTTCAGTCTTCTTGTCTTCTTATATCTAGTGTAATTAATCTTTTGTTTCCCTAACTCTTACACAGAAGAAAACACACAAAATAAGTTATCATCTAATGCATGGAATGACTCCTCTCTGAGGAAAATTTAAATAGATACAACAGCGCAGCTTGGAAAGCAACTGAACAGGTGCATGACAGGGGTACATAAAATTATAAGCACATGAGTTATGTGAATTGGGAATCAATACTCATTGTTTTTAGCAGCCCAAAAGCTATGGGAAGCAAATGAAATTTTAGGAAATACTGTTTAAAGCACAGCATATAGTTACAGCAGGAGACTCCCTATGACAGGAAGTTGTTGAGACAATAGAATTGAAGAAAAATTAATGAAAAACAAAATATTACTGAGGGCTAATAAAAATAACAATCTGGGAAAAAAAAAAAGCTATATGAGCATGCTAAGCCACAGACTGTAGGAAGATGGAGGAAGTAAAGGGAAAAGCCTAATCCTATTCTGTGTATTCCTAAATGCATGGCCACTGCCAGAGACAGGTATTGAGAGGGTTTGGGCCACTAGAGCCATTCTTTTTATGGATGTTTTAAAAGATGAAGTATTTAAATCTCTGATTCTTTTTCACTAAATAACTGCAAATGACACTTCTCTCTGTGAAATATGGTAAACACATTTCTGTAGTGCCAAAAAAGCATTCATTATCATGCAGCTGTGTGTCAGCTAGTGCATACTATGTTTGTCACATATTATACTGGAAGGCAGGGAGGTAAATTACAAATATGGTAGAAGATGTGAGTAAATTACTGAATAAATTGGAATCAAAAGTTCTCATTCTGAGTGTAAGAGACTTGGTTCTTTGCAAGTATGACAATGCAATTGCAAGAGAGTAGGATTGTGAATAAAGAAACAAAAGAGGAAGAGTCTTATGATTCAAGTGAAATTAACATTCTCAAGGTGTTTTTTCTTCTCTTAAGTTATAGTTTATATTAGCAAATTTGTTGAAGCCTTACAAATGTAGTAGTCCACTCGTGATTCTATTTTCTTGTCTGTTCCACCAGCACATCTGTCTGAGGTATGGGATGCTTAAAAAACATTGGCAAAATATTAGGTTGTCTGATTCTATTCTTAAAGTCTTTCTGTGAGAAAAACCCACCTTATTTGGTTTGTTCTGAATCTGGTTTTCACCAGAGTTAGTGCCTATTTGAGGACAGCAGATAACAGGTTGGACATTTCAGAGGGTAAGATTGAATGAGGTTAAGAACAAGAAGCAGAACTATAAGTCACAATTCAGGTTGTAGCAAAAGTGAAGAAACCCAAACACAAAAAATATGAAATTATTAATATTATATAAATTTCTTAGATATTTGCATTCACCAATGCAACTTTTAAGTGAAAAATAGAAAAGTACCTAATCTCTTTTCCCTAGATGGTCTCATCAACAGAGATATTCTGGGGCTCTAAATTCAGTTTCTGAATTTGCCACAGTCTGATTATGGTCTTGGTGAGTCTGTTAGTTCTTCTGGGCATCAATTATTCAGCCTCAGGGTAAAAGTACTTCCTTGTTCCATCCTTCCTTTCCTTCTTTGATCTGTCCTTCTCTTCCTACCCATAAATCACTCAAAGAACCCACTGCCCTCTACAACAGTAAATGTAACCCAGGGATGTTCAGGATTTGGTTTCTAGCCTTAGTTAGCTTAGATTTAACCCATATTCAAATATTAAATACAATCCATGAAATATAATGTGCTGTGAAAATAAATGTTAGCATTACTGTCCAAATTAAATTATTTGGAATTACAACAATGATCGCCTTATCAAAATGACTTATGCTTCTCTTGGAAAGCCAATGGCTTGATTTAAGTAAAATGAATATCTGAGCAATTTGTTTGATTTTTTTTTGTCTTCAAAACCTCATTTCTGTGAAGTATCTTGATTTTGATGAAACTACAATTTTGATGGAGAATCATTCCATTACTTGTCATCTAGAGGATCCAGACACTGCACCTCATCCTTCTTCTCTAATCTAGACAAGAGAAAAAGAAATTCTGCAATCTGCCCTTTTTTTCTGCTGACTGAGACAGTTTTAAATGGGCTTAATGGTACTCTGGGGCTCCCAAAGTCCATGACAATTTCCACATGTCTCTGCAAGACAACTACACAGTGTCCAATGGAATTGCACAAGGGCACCATTTGAAAGCCTTTACTTCTCAAAAGTAATGTAAAACATGCATGGAGAAAGATTTCCTCTTTAGTCCCCTGCTCCTTGTGAACCTTGATGATAATGGGGAAAAGATAGAACTTTCTTTTTGCCCTTAATAAATGTTGGTAGGTTTACATGATTGAGCTCACTGTGAGAGGTCTGTGCTGACAGGAATCAGCCAAATTCACATTTCCTACCCACACTTCAAGCCAGCCTCCTGCTGATCTCTGCTCATTCTGCTGTCTGGAGAACCCCCAAGAAGGATGATGAAGATAATGCAAAACACAAACACAACACCAGAGAATGGAAAAAAGACAATTACTTATTAACTTCTCTGCTGTGCTGACAAGCAAAAAGGCCCCATCTAATCTAATAATAATTCAAAAATTAAACATAAAAATATTGGAGAAGTCTGATTCAAAAAAATAACAGAAGATCTAATAACAATTTATACAGTCCAGTTAGTCTCAATGGAGGTGGGTATGATTTTTTATTCTTTCTTCACAAAAAATACAAACATTAGAAGACAGAGGTCCCCAGTGAGCCAGGGAGAGATCAGGGAACAAAAATCTCATCTAGTGCTTCATCGACTCAGAGACACTGCTGCTGAGTAACATCACTAATGTTGAGAATGCATTGAATAATTGACCTTTCCATTAACAATTAAAGATATCTCTAGGAAAAACTTGAGAAACCTTGGCTTTGCTGAAGGCTAAAGAGCAAACTCAAGAGGTTTATGAGGTCTTTCAAATGCAGTGTTTACCTGACCTAGTGCAGACCTGTACAATACACACAACTGGCACTGCACTATCTTCTTTGTCAATAGAGAGAAATGTTTCAAAATCCCTCCATTCCCTGAAAAACATCCAAAATAGGCCAATTGGACTGCTTTTTTAAAAAGAGACTGTTTCAGGGAATATTAAGCATGACTTGAAAACTGTCTCAGAGACAGACATGTGCTATGTAGCAATTTGAGATTATTTGACAGATCTTACTGAAAGTGACGTCAAATAGAGGTTTATAAAGGCCTGTTTGTGGCCATTACTGTGGTCAATTAAGAAAATAAGAACAAAGTTAGGTTTTTTGGAGGAACAAATAACTTCCATAAACCACCTTGAAATATATTCAATATTTCTTCGCTATGATAAAGTAACTTTGGGAAACACTCTTAAAAAATATTCTGCTGACAAGTAGTTTCAGGGTCTAGTCCTTGAATATTCAAGGAATATTATTTTAATATCATTTCTCTGAGTCGGGGCATGAGATTTCCATTTCCAGGATTGCAGGACAGACTGTTCTCTCTTGCTGTATGAAACAGAGTGATTCATTTCAGGACGCCTAAACCACTTTGATGCATGGAGTGAGGTTGGCTTGAGCTCTGCCCTGTTCCAAGAGGTCTACATTTTTCTTGTGCTCAGGGCTCCCGACCTGGATGCAGTCTCATGAGAGTGAAGTAGCAGGGAAGAATCACCTCCCTTTACTTGCCGACCTTTCCTTTTGATGCAGCCCAGGATACAACTGGCAGCTACACTCCCCGGATAGAACTGGCTTTCTGGGCTACAGGTGCACATTGCCATCTTCCACCCAAATTTCCATCCATGAGAGTTCCCCTGTCCTTCTCTCTCCTTGTCTGCAGAGCTGCTCCCAATGAGTTTTTCTCCCAGTCTGTACTCATGTCTGGGATTTGGGAACACACACAAGTGTTTGGTTTGGTGCTATGAAGTCTTTTGCAGTTGAGAAGTGCCTTGGTAAGAGCAATTTTAAGAGTATTTTTGTTGTGATGGTTATAGAAGTACTTTTCAATGCTGCTCTTCTAACAGCTAGAGGTCATTTTGGTATCTGCAGAATTCTAATGACAGCTTGTGCTTTTTTCTCCTCCCACCCATGTTATTACAGTAGACCTACACACAAAAATTTCTGCAGACAGAACGGCTTTCAATTAGAAATTTCACTATACTGTCCAGAAAACAGGTCTCTTTGCAGACTATCCAAAATGGTTCATGATAATTTGGCAGATGTCTAATTCAGAAGGGAGGGAAAATTCTTTAAAAATTTATGGCAGAAACTTCCAAAGCAATACATCTTAAGAAAAGAGCTGACTTACATTTATTCATTACTTGCACCTTATGGTGGATTGTTACACTAATTCAGTCCCAGATGATAGTTAAGATACAGAGGAGTCCTCTATATTTATGATGCTGATGAGACATGCAAAAGTGAAACAGTTTAGGAGGAAGTTAGGCTATTCCTTAAAACTGAATGCTCAAAAGTGTAAATTTCATCATTTCCCTTTCCAGACAACTGTCTCCTACCAACTTTTTGGAAGAAGATGCCTTGTTTATTCAAGTCTTGGAGTAATAAAGGGGAAAAAAGAAAGGGTAAAAATTACCGAAACAAACAGCAAAAGGTTTATATTTTTTTCAATCTGAGAGCTTAGTTTTGGCATGTTTTGGTCCTTTGCACTGAACCTGATATAATCCTGGGCCATTTTCTTAGAGTCACAAAATTTCCCACATTTTCTTTTTTTCTCCTCCAATTGCAATTCCTTTGATGGTATCTCTATTTCAGCGTGTTTGTAAGTCCTTCTTATTTGTTTTTGCCTTCAGTGGGGTCAGTTTTAGAAAGTTTTGCTGCATGTGCCTGCACTTGATGGCGTATGGCCAGCCTGCATTTTGATGGCTGTGACTTTGGGAAAGACTTTTTCCTTTTTTTTAAGTATCTATGCCATGTCCCTCATATCTTCTCCTACAAGTTTTGTTTTCCTTTTTGTCTTTTTCCCCTGCTTTTGCAACATCTGTGAGCTTAGTTTTGGCATGTTTTGGTCCTTTGCACTGCCCCTGATATAATCCTGGGCCATTTTCTTAGAGTCACAAAATTTCCCACATTTTCTTTTTTTCTCCTCCAATTGCAATTCCTTTGATGGAATCTGCATTCCAGCGTGTTTGTAAGTCCTTCTTATCTGTTTTGGCCTTCAGTGGGGTCAGTTTTGGCAAGTTTTGCTGCATGTGCCTGCACTTGATGGCGTATGGCCAGCCTGCATTTTGATGGCTGTGACTTTGGGAAAGTTTTTTTTCTTTTATTTATTTAACTGAATGTGACACAGAAAGGACAGTATAGTCAGACAGTTCATTTGGCCATCAATCCACAAAATCAATTAATCACTGCTTTGCATCTGTCCTGTTCTTTGCTGTACAATGGCTTTGTGGTTTAAAGGAGGCGCGCAATTAACAAGTCTTCCACGCTGAGGTTTCTGATGGGAAATAAGCCCCAGAACCCAAACTGTGTATATACCAAATAAATACAAAATATACAAATATATACAAAATTACACAAAAGAGACAAATGTGAACACACAAATATATACAAAATTCCAAAAAGCTTCCTCTCCCAGAGTCAGAGGATTCTCTTTGGTAGAGGGTGCCACATGTGCTTCTGTGCTCATGGTGGAGAAACTGTTATAATCATGAGTTTGTTTTAACAGCAGCCAATATTCCTACAGGCTTTGCCATTCTATATAACACCTGACTGCAGCTTTTCCCCTTTGACAAGCAATAGACCTGCTTACAGACAGTACTGCCACTTGCATTGTGTTGCAGGTCTCAGGACAAACATTGTCACTGTGACATTTTCTGAAAAATCTCTTTGCCCAGGATTCTTCTCCTGGAAAGCTGAGAAGCCTCAGAGAAAAATGAAAACAACAATTATCTGATTTGCTTTTCCTATGTTTTGCTGCTTTGGAATGTGTTTGGGCATTGTCTAGCAACAGGTGGGTGTTTCACTGGTTTCTGCTGTGAATTGTTTTGACTTAATTGCCAATCATGGCCAAGCTGTGTCGGACTCTGAAGCGAGAGTCACGAGTTTTCATTAGTATCTTTCTAGCCTTCTGTCTGTATCCTTTCTCTATTCTTTAGTATAGTTTAGTTTAGTATTCTTTAATATAATATAGTATCATCAAATAATAAACTAGCCTTTAAGAACATGGAGGCAGATTCATAATTTCCTCCCCATGTCAGAGGTCTCGGAAAATACCACAAGATGTGATAGGTACACTTCAAGCTGCCTTGCTCCCTGGACAGTCCTGCTCAGGAATCTCAGAAACAGATCAGTATCCTGATTCAGATTTGGGACACATTAACACAGGTGAAATTTATTCAGTTTATGTCTACTAACAGGGCATCACACAAAATGCATTTAATGCATTTACTGGACCAATAGCATCTCTTAAGTGTATTATGAGAGCTCTCTTAGGTGGCTACAGACTCAAAAACACTCCCCACTTTGGGAAGGAATCAAATTTACTAAGGAAAACACATTGCCAGAAATTAGGGCTTCAAGCACAAGGAGGAACTCACAGACCTGTGCAATATTAACATCCTTTTCTTTAATTTTTTTGTTGCTTCAGGAACACTTATTGTCATGCTCTAGTTATAAAAGCAGTACTTTGACTACTTACAAGTTAATTGGGTTTAAAGCAAAAATTAAACATAATTAGAAGGTACATGGTCTTAGACCATGGAAATTCAGGCTATTACTTTTGTGCAAAGCTTCATCCTAAATGGATCTTTATTTCAATAAAATATCTTTTGTTAATTAGTATCATGAACTCCATCTGCCAAATTGAGATTGAGCTCTCTCTGTGCATTTCCCGTACTCTGAACAAAAGACTTCAAGTAACTATTAAGATGATGCATTTTTAGTAGCATAAAACCCTGAAATGCTAATCCATGACAGAAGGAATTAGCATTTCATACACAGTAACTTAAAAAGCAAGAAAAGTGTTAGCTTATGATTCTGAATACAAGGTCTTGATTCCCATCCATTAAAGTTTTCATCAGAGTAGTTAAAATTTTTAAATGCATTAAATGCATTAGTGTCATAGTTTAGGTTGCTTGCCTTTTTTTTTTTTTTATCCCTGAACTGATATGGACTTTGATTTACCAAAATGAAAGAACTTATACAAGAATCTGACTCTTGCTCTTAAAGAAGTGTCCATTGTGTCCAGGTGTCCATTGTCCAAATTGTTCTTGAACTCTGGAAGTCTTGGTGCTGTGCCCCCTTCCCTGGGGAGCCTGCTCCAGTGCCCATCCACACTCTGAGTTAAGTTGCTTTTTCCAGTATCCAGTCTAAACTGCCCCAGTGAAGCTTCAAGCAGTTCCCTCAGGTCCTGTCAGTGGCCATCAGGGAGAAACGAGAAAGAGTAATGAGTATCTGTTTGCCTTAGAAAGGAACCTGGCCTGACACACAGGTGAAAAGCTGAGGAAGGGGTGAATTCAAGCACCCTCCCAAGCTGGGTTGGTGAGAGGATCTGACAGAGACAGAAATAAAACCTTCCCCTGCCCTACTTCCTTGTGCAGGTGGGAAATTATGTTTTCCAACAGACTAGTCTTATGGTTTTATCCTATAAGAATTTACTCAGAAATTCACCCATTAATAAAGTCTATTTTCATGTTACAACTTAAGCACAGTGTGGAAATATTTAAATGCACATATTTGTTATTATTCTTAGATTACCAAGTTCCTTATTGCCATATGTATTTCTACCCATTAATAATAATTAATTTTAGCTATAGTTCAACTGAAAATGATAAAATGTGCAGAAAAAAATAAAACCATTTTCATCCCACTCCATTTCTACATGCTATGGTATCCACATAATAAATGCAGTTTGGAGATGGCGGTCATAAGTCAACATCAAACTATCTGGAAAATCCTGCCCTTCTCAATTTCCAATGCTTCCTGCAAAAATTCAGCATGATTGTGAGAATTCAGAAAGAGAAGTTCCATTTCTACATGTGGAATTGCCATCCAATACAGTGTTATTTCACATAATGCTATCATGGGAAAACATACTTGGAGTTAAACAGTGCAAAAATTTGGCCAGATACCATTACTCGTAGATCTTAATAACAGCTCTCAAAATGCCAGTTTATATGTACAAAAACCAAATGACCCATACAGTGATCACTTACAGATCTGGAACTGCTGGAACAGCAGTTGGCAGGATGGAGAAAGGGGAAAACAATGGTTATTGCTCAGCCATAACCGATGAGGAGTTAACACAGAGGGACTGTGGATACAAAGCAGCCCTTACACTGGCAGGGTAGCTATTTGTTCAGAATAAAGGTTACTGCCATTCATTTGAATAAAATGGGCATTGTACGTAGCTTAACTGTCAGACAAGATACAGCTGAATGGTGCTTTTGTTGAAATGACAAGAAATTCAGGTGCAATGAGGTGTGTTTCATACATACCTGGTAACCTGACATATCTTATTTTCCCAGGATAGTATCAACTTGCTGCAAAATAACCCTGGTATTTTGGCCTCAGAAATCCTGCAGACAATCACAAATATTTGTTTCTTTTCAATTGAAAAAGGGCTTACCTGGGCTGCAATGTACTTTCTTGAGACACTTTACTACCCTGACTGAAAAAAATTATATTCTAACATGCCTATGCGGGCATTGTTGGTGGAGTACTTCAGGGAGGCTGATTTATTGAATACATCTTATCTGGAGGCCTGATTTGTTCTTGCTCTCCATGCTTTCCTGGTGCAACACACCTATGGTTTGATCCTCACACTGTGAAAACGTTATGGTACATGAAAACAGAACAATCTGGTCCTAAATATGCCATTCCTCTGGTTGGGAAAAAAAAAAAAAAAAGACAGCTGCTGCCTTCCTATTAACTTTACATAAAAAGAAAGAACAATTTTAGAAGATGAAAATTCAACTGAGTTTAATGATGCAATGACTCTGGGGTCAGATCAAAGCAAATTAGCTGCCTACAGAGTTAGTATTTCACTTGCAGGCTTTCTGCTCTATATTTTGAACAAAAAGCCCAGGACAGACTACTTTTTTCACCTTTGCACAGAAGAGATTTTTGTAAGTCCTCATTTTTTTTGAAAGAAGTCCACATTTTTTTGAAAGTCCTCACTTTTTTGAAATTACTGTGGCTGAGTAACTTCACAGGTAGGAAAGGCCAAAATAGAGAAGTCCAGGTAATTTTGCTCCAAAGTCTCTTAAGCATCTCTAATTATGTGGTGGCTAACAGTTGGCTTGAAGGCCTTACAGTTATAAGAACTCCTAACTATAATTTTATAACTGAAACATAACTGATTAAATCACTAATTGTGTAATTACCTTGGTTATATAACTTGGCTAGTCTGGGCGGTTGAGAAGCAGGCCTGGGCTGTTGGGGGCATGGGCAGCCATTGGCTGGCTGGCTGGGTAGCTGTTGGCTGGTTGGCTGGGTGGCAACTGGTTCAGCCAATCAGGATTAACCATGTGGCCCTTCAATGCCATAGAAGGAGATGAGCCCTCAATAGAGGTTGGCTGTTTTCGTGTGACCCTCGGCGTGTTTTGTCGCATTTCTGTCTCCAACATTAACAACAAAATTGCATAATTTTTATTGTGTGTTTTCTTATAGTACAATAGCTGTGTGAAGAAACATAATGGGAATAATTCCATGAAAACATAATATTGCAAACTGGCTTTTTGTAACTATGTTTTCACATTGACAAGTCTGCAAACTTGCTTATATGCTGGTTAACATGAGCAATATAATGAATCTTGTATCAGCAATATTCCCAGTAATCAAAGCATCTAAGCTTCAGGCAAATACCCAGGAAGGGAAATTTCAGACCACAGAGTTAAAGCCTTTTCCAGGATTAAGTGAGTGAAAGCTGGGCCCCAAAAAGAAAATGTCAGTTGTGTTTAGCAATAGATGTTGCTGTAAATAATGGCTAACAGGAAGGTTTCTAGCTCTATTTAGTTGCAAACAAATTAAAAAGAATTTGAATTGACACCTTGCCAAACATTTCAGTTATGTCATACCAAAGGCAAAGATTACAAAAGTTCTTGGAAAACTGGAAAATCTCAAGGTAAGAATTCTATTCTTTCCATTCTGAGAATTCCTCATCATCATTTAGTGTTAAATGAAGAGGAGAGGAGAGGAGAGGAGAGGAGAGGAGAGGAGAGGAGAGGAGAGGAGAGGAGAGGAGAGGAGAGGAGAGGAGAGGAGAGGAGAGGAGAGGAGAGGAGAGGAGAGGAGAGGAGAGGAGAGGAGAGGAGAGGAGAGGAGAGGAGAGGAGAGGAGAGGAGAGGAGAGGAGAGGAGAGGAGAGGAGAGGAGAGGAGAGGAGAGGAGAGGAGAGGAGAGGAGAGGAGAGGAGAGGAGAGGAGAGGAGAGGAGAGGAGAGGAGAGGAGAGAAAAGAAAAGAAAAGAAAAGAAAAGAAAAGAAAAGAAAAGAAAAGAAAAGAAAAGAAAAATAAACAACCCCAAACCAACAGGAAAGGATTAATTAAAAGCCCAGGTTTTATGTTACACTGCAGAGTGGGTCTTGAATCTCAAAATGCCTCTTTTATTCTGCACATTAGAAACAATAATGACGAATGCTGGTCCTGCTGTTCCCTCTGAAAAGGATGGTGGAACAGGGTTTGTTGCTAAATGAGCAGAGCCTATTTAAATATTTGGATTAGCAGCAAATAGGAGTGCTTTCACTCGCTTGCTTGTCCCTCAGTCTGTGCAGGGAACATTAGAAAAACTCTACACGGCTTGTTTCAAAAGTGAGGCAACATCATTGTGCTGTTCGTACCCTCATCTACTCCATAGCTCACCCAATCTGTTTTATGCCACCTGTCAAGACCTGCTTGCTCTTCTCCAATTTATTTAAAACAAAGTTCTGTGCAGAAGTCGTCTTGCTTGCATCTTTTTTACCCTAGTTTCTTTTTAACTTACATTCTCTATGTTTAAAAACTTGCTTTGTTAGTCCACTTCCACCACTTAGGAGAACAGTGTTACAATACACTGCTTTTTCTTCTTTGCTTTGTTTCCTTTGGTTATTCATTTACACAAGATTTCCTACCTACATACAGGAAAAGAACAAATGTTATTCTTCAGAATTTCAGTGGTTAGAGATTTTAGCATATAAGTTACTGCCTTTTATTTGTCTTTTACAGCAATTATTTTACTGCAATAGAAAGTACAGCAGTGTTACATAAAAAAAACCAAAGCCAAAAGATTTGAAAAAGAAGTTAACTCTGGTTTGCAGGGGAGGAATACTTAGGCAAAATCATGCACATCTAGGATTTTGAGAAAGATCCTAAAGATATAATTAATAATTCTCACTGAAGGCCATAAATAACCGAATGATGGATTTAGCAACATGCCTGTGGAAATCTTGCCATCTCTCCTCAGTCTTGGCACTACATGGCACTACTACTGAGCCATGCACACTTCATCCAGATGTCAGAAGTACTTTTATATCATTGTGCTGGGTTTTTCAGTGATAACTGGAAACATCCTTCAAAATATAAACTGTCAAAAAGCATTGAGATATCATAGTAAGTTTGAGTGCAATGTTTAAACAGAGAATGAACTCAAGAAGTGACCAGAACCTTGGGTATTTGCTTAACATTACCAGCATCAGAAAAAAAATAAATCTCTCTGTAGGAGTTTTGATGTGATATTAAACATGACCTTTTAAGTAACTGATTGAAATGGGATTCTGTAGAAAAAGAAAGACATATACGAAATGTTGAGGTAGGTACTGTATTAACTGCTGTTAGTCTCATTGAGTTTCAAAAACTTTTTAAAAAATAAATACATGAGCAATACTCAGAAATTAATTCTAACTCATCATTATCACATAGGCTACTTGGCAACCAGTATTCAAACAGCTAATTTTAAGGGCATGTCAATGCAAAATCAACTCATAGACAAGACATTTCAGATGGGGATGGACTCCAATGAAATCATGATTAGCCAGGGCTTTCCCAGGGAAAAAGAGGGAGAAACTGTCCCCATGACATGAAGAAAGGTCAGGTCTCCTATTTTTCCAGCCAACACCCAGCATCCCTGCACCATGAATCATTGTTTCCCTGCAGCATGCCTGTCAGACCAGCTTTCTCTACAATCCTGTTGAGCAGTGTTTGCTAAAGTACCCTCTTCTGAAAGAGGTCTTTACAAAACAACGGATTTGAAAGGAGCCCTAACCCTCTAGATAATTTTCAAAGAGCACCTCTGAGGTTTAGGGAACTGAATTTTATCACTTGTAAACTGCACTTCAGAGTCTGAAATTTCAAAAGTGCAGCAAAAACACAGGTTAAAATCACACTGAATGTCTCAGTTCTTCTTTAAAATACCTCACTCCCTATGCAGTCCATTATAGTCTACTGAATTTGCCAGCAAAGTGGGTTTTTTCCCCATGTCCCAATTATGGCCATGGTATGGTGGCATTTCCACAGAGTCAAAATTAAAGATGCAAGTACCCAAAGTCTGTTCTTAATTACTTGGCTTCCAGGAAAAAAAAAATAAATATAAGGGTTTGTGTTAGATATTTATTTATGTTATGCTGAACACAATGAGATCATAATCTTGACTAGGATTTTTTTTATGCTATGAAACACTCTTTTCTGGATTTGATACAGCTGTTTGACCAAAGGCAGAAAATTGGGAAGATGTATTCATGACTGAAAATATGTAAAAAGTAATTCAGATTGTGTTGTTTTATTCTCAATATGGATTGCTGTAAAAAGGGCAAGCTTATTTAGCAAAATAACTGAAGCAATAAAGGGGAAAATAAAAAGCTTTTTATATTTTCATACCTTGAATTTTTTACCTTATTTTAATTCAGGAAAATATTTACCTTATTTAAGTTCAGACTCTTACCCATCCCTAAAACTTTCATTTACAAATGGGAATTACTCTTTTTCTGAAGTCATATGACTTTATTCCAAATGCATGAATGAAAGATGGCTTTGTATGGCCACATGATTATTTTGTTTAGTTGCAAATCCAGGAACAGAGGACAAGAACACTTTGAGGCTACCATGCTTTAAAAATTGCTTAGAATAAGGCTTGAAAGGAGGGGATTATTTGGGGCTGGTTTATGCTCACAGCTTGTACTTTAGCATGTACTGTCATGCATTAAGTAGTAGGATTTTCTAGACAACTCTGACAAAGCCAGTGAGTACAAATGGCCTTCATATCTGGAGATTTAATCTAACCTGTTCCAGAATGGAAATATTTCTAAATATTTCTTATTACATTACAGACAATTAAGTACTCTGACATGTTTTTTAGCTGTTCTCAAATGGGGATTTGAGACAGCAATGGAAAAAAGTCTTTTCAAAAGGCTTTTGCAGTCTAAAAGGTGATAGCCTATTGATTGACCAAAACAGATCCTTATTTGAAAATAAGTCAACTTTTGATCTGTGCAATCACTATTTCACCTTTACAAATCAAAGAACAAAGAACAAACTGTGGTGGAAGGCTCCAAAGCATATTCACACTCTAAAATACCATTCAGCTGTTACTGCTGCAGTCCCATGGAAATGCTGCAGCAACTCCATGCAATTAAATCCGACCCAAAATCCCCTGACCAAAAAAAAGACAAAGTAAGGCAGAGACAATGATGCTATTTCCATTATAGCAGGTAAATAACCCTCTCTGATTTCCTTCAAACATGGAACCAAACAGGTAATGTGAATCTTCGCACAGGTATCATGAATGTTTTGGATGCCTCAAAATACAATGTGATTCCAAAAGCAAGAGACGTGTAAACAGACCAGTTTCCATTCTATTTCCAAGAAAATCTCTTTCCACAATATATAATGGACAGTATAATGGAGAGGTTTAGGTTTGCCAGGCAAGAGGATTCAGTATGCTGAAATTTTCACAAATGGTAAGAAAAGTTAAGCTTCTCTAAGTAGAGCTGCTAGAAAGCTTTTGTTAGAAAGCAAAAGGAAATCTGCTCTATGAGCTGTCAGGAAGGAAGAGCCTTGGAGAAACAGCTGTTTTCACTAAGTATGGTCCAAGTACACCAAGCTGTTATCTCTAGGGTATGTGTGATGTCTTCCTCTACCCCAGGTACTGAAGCACAAGCAAAACACATGAATCACAGATGTAAAACTGCTCCAAACCTCAAGCATAGGCTTAGCTAAAGCATCAGCATGCATACATAGCGCATGTATTGCTTATAATGTTCTCCAAAGTTCCCTGAAGAGCTGTGTATGCAGCAGGTAACAGTCCTTATTCCCACTCACAATGAAGAAAAGGCATTACAAATTTCTTTCCTTTGTCATTTATTTCCTACTGTCATGTAAAAACTCTAATCCTTGGTCTCTTAATTTTCTTCCATTCATATTTTGAGTTGATTCATGGTCATGGGGTGGTTTTTTTTTTTTTTTTTTTTTCCTGGGGCTTGGGGAAGAAGTCCTAGAAATCTGAAAACAGATTACAAGAGTAGAAAATTGAAGTTTCTCTGCTTTGGAAAAGGGTGGTGAGATGGGGAAAGAGAGAAGAAAGGAGGATATGAGTTAAGAGCAAACTGTTCCTAGTGCCACTGGCTTTTCTCAAGTAATCTACAAATGGAAATCTGTGTATCCAGTTATATCCAGGATGAGAAATGAAAGAAAAGGGAATGAAAAAGAAACCAAAAGAAACCAAAACACAGCATGTTTGCAGTTTTAAACATATTGAGAATCAAAGTCATGTATTCTGATTAAACTGTCTCCTGAATTAAATAATTTGTTAATAAAGATACTCCAGGAGCTGTTAGGATTTCTTCTTCCATTGTAAATGCTTGAAAAATTCCCTTTATGTAGAAGGTATGTTTTCAAGAAATGCATGTCAAATCTCCATGGGCAGAAACCTAAAAGAAGCTGCTACATCCCAAAAAGCTGCATGCAGGGGTGAGGCTGAAAGCACAAATAAATGCCAACCCTTCCTTGAATAGCATCAGCTTTCCAGTGTTATCAGCTGTGTGTTTGCCAGGCTTTTGACACTTCTTTCAGCAAAACTGGAGTTCCAAATGTTCAGGAAGGTTACATGTGCTTCTCCCCAGCGGGGGCTAAAGGTCACAGAGCAATGAACAGATTGAAATGAAGCACACAGAGGAAGATTTCAACATGCAGTGAAGACAATTTGTTAAGTACTGTTCTATGCTTCATATCATTCATTTCCTTCAGATCAGTGTTTTGATAATTCATAAGACAAGAAGCTCTACTCAGCATTAATATGTAGAGAATTCCACAGGGCAATTAATTTAAAAGGCAAAGCTGCAAAGGAGTCATAAATTAAGGATTTATTATGTTAAAATATAACATCAGAGGGTATCACAAACTAGAGAGGAGACTTCTCATCTAGAAGCACACTCTGTGTGGCCAGTGCATTATGACAATGCAATTGACTCTGTCAGGTGAGACATTTCTGGAGATGTGGACAAACTGACTTTCCTGGACAGGTCTTTCCTTTTGGCTTCACTCACAGCTCAAAGGTCAGGAGAAGGAACAAGAGGAGGTTTGTCCCCACAAGACACTGGACATGGAACAGGGAGATTAATTCTCTGTAGCCCACCTGAACCATGAGTTTTGGTAAGATTTCCACTGAGGCTTAGCTTTACCAGCAGCTATCGGTTCTGGCTAGGTTGACAGGGTTGAAAAGGCAAAGAATCATGGATAAACTCCTCTGCTGTATTGCTTTTCCAGAGCTTAGTTTAGTTCTATCAGTCTCAGTCCCAATTCTGCATGCAATACTCAGAATTGTCTCTTTCCTTACATATAACCAAACCTGAACCTCGACTCTGAATAAAAGTGCTCTTTTTTTGAAAATCAGGAGGTAAAACCTGTCTGTTCTTTTGTTGCTCTAGCTTTCATACAACTTAAATTACCCAAATCTTATTTATTAATTTAAATTGCACAGCAGTTGAAGCAAATAAATAATTTTAAATCCAGAAAGAAAGCAACCATCTTGAGACAATGAAATATCAAAAATGTGATGAGATCATTGACTAAAATGTTCCCTTCAGCAAACAGTAAATAAATGACAGCATGAATTCCCATTTGGCTCAGGAAACAAAGCCAGCACAACTCACTTCAACATCTGCCAAAGAATCATTGATTATGAGGGATCAAACTCTTTGCTAGCTCACTAATATCAAAGCAGAGAGATTAATCATGGACTGCAATTCAGAGAAAACTGTTGCAGGACCCTTCACTGCTTTTGATCTATAAAGGTTAGGTTTTACCTTTGGCAGTTCCCAGTGATGAGGCTCACTGAACAGCTTGGACACAGCCATGTCCACTGCAGTTTTACTAAAACTCCTCCAAGAATCCTACTAATTCTATAAAACTTTTAAATGCTCTTGGGAATACAAAGTACTTTTCAATCTTTGTCTATCCTGATGCAGTTGTTGTCAGAGGTAGTCAATCACTGAAGTAGCTCTTAGCTGAAGAACCTTGCAATATATTCTGTGCACCAAGATGCATTTTTCATCTGACACACACAACACTTCTCTCACATCAGCAACTTTCATGGTTAGTCTTTGTTATTGATAATTTTCTACTGAAATAGGAAATATCTCAAAAATATTCATTCTCTTTGTCAAGAAATAAAAGATAAAGCACAGCTAGTGCTCCATAGGGTTTTACTTCAAAAAGAATTTGCTGAAGGTAACAACATAGTTAGCCAAGTGGAAGTAGAGCAAAAGATTCTGTATCTTCTCTTACCAGAAACAGACCAAAACCTTAATCATGACGTCAGTATTAAAATTCTGTTCTCAACTGGAACATTGTTTTTTTAAGTAAGTAATTTACAGTAGATATTGTCATACAAACACTGAGCATACAAGACTACTATGGGGTTTTTTTAATGCTATTTTTAAGAGAAACTCCACCAGCCTCTGTAATGAAACTGAAAATGAAGATTTACCAAGGTGATACTCCTATGCTTTTGATGAAATCATCCAGAACTTTGCAGAACTCCATCCAAATTTCCTTGCACTTCTCAGTAACAAGCCTTCAGCATACTATGGGGAAATTATTCCATTTGGTGCTTCTATACAAAGTAGAGGGTACAACTGCTCAGTAGCAGATTGGCTCTGATTGCACATCTAATACCAGACAGCCCTAACTCTCAGTAGGATTTTCAGAGAGAGACTATTGACTTACTGTCCTTGTGTGTCAAACCAACAACCTGTAAATCATATGACAAAGTATATGGGGAGTTAGTTTCTGAGGCCAGACAGGGGGATAAAGAATAAAGATTCACCTAAAAAAGAGTGAAACTCATTGATTTCCTGAGGCAAAATTAATAAAGGTTTTTTTCTCATACTTTACAGTTAAACCTCAGACTTCTCTCCTGCAGAAAAGCTTTCTGTTGGATAGCATAATACCAAGCAATCCAAAAGTTAGTTTCTTCTGTCAAACCCATTAAATCCAGATTTAACTTTTCATGGCAATGTATTTTGCTTTTTTTGCTATTTGTCCATAATGAAAACATGCAAAAAATTTTTGGGACTAATGTAAGGATATAAAGTGAATTTACTGAAGAAAAAGCAGAATAAAGAACATTCAATGTATTTAGCATGCCAAAATTTAAATGTATTTTATTGGTAGAAGATTTTTTGTGAAACGAGTAAATTTATGCTTAGCAGAAATTCTACTGAAAAGTTTAAAAGTTCTCAATACTTCTTTATTCTAGGAGAAATTAAAGAACTTCCAAAATACAGTATCATAAGCCTTATTACAGCATTGACTGCCTTGAGCTCTCCCCTATGTTTTACAATCAAGCTATAAATTTTCCTCTTGACAGATTGATAACTTTGCTCTTGCTGCTTACAAGCTCCAAATGTGAACCAAACCAGTGGGGGGGGGTGTGGTGTGCATAAAGAAATCTCTATGGTATTTCATTCTAATATCACCCAGTTTTCTCCTGTTTTGTTGTAAACGTGTCTGTTCTCAGTGCTACTGCATGGAGACATGGAAAAAATACCAAGAAGATGAAATGAAGGTGAGCAATGAGAGAGAGGATCATCTGCTCAGAAATGCTCGGTGCCAGTCTCATTCATGCATTTAAGAGCACTGTGCTTTCTGCTTTTCACTCAAAAGAAAAGTAGATTTAATCAGTGGAAGGTAAACTAAACTAAACTAAACTAAAAAGAGATAAAATAAAATAAAATAAAATAAAATAAAATAAAATAAAACTAAAGTAAAAGAAAACATAATATTAATAAAATATAATTTTAGTGTTTTAATATTATTTATTTGTATGTAATTTAAATATTATTTTATTTTATTACATTTTGGTTTATTTTAAATTTAATATAATTTTATTTTTATTTTAATTTAATTTCTCCTATCTGACAACTAGCCTTACTTTTCCTTTTAGAATACTTTCAAATTAATTTGCAGTCTTTATTTTGCTTTTATCTTCAGTGTATTCTTCTCAGCTAAAGATGAGATGAATTTAACATTTCCTTGCACCATATCAACTTATATGCACTTGCTGCAGTACTTATTGAAAGTAGCAGAAGGAAAAAAAAATTAATCCACTTCTTTGGTGTCATGAGGATAATTTCTAAGGTCGTAAGACACCAAGGAGGATCTTATTCCAAAGGCCTGCTATGCTTGTTGAGGTTCAAGATAAGGGAATTCTTATTCTGAGGGCCATCGAAGAAGAGTTGTTGGCTACTAACAAAGCTCATTATTGCCATTGACTACCACATGGAAGATGCAGAAGAAGATGCTCCTCTTCTGAGGAGCAGGACAAGTGCTAAAACTGACAGCAGAAGCATTACATGTGTCTTTCCTTCAGCTGAGTATTTTGTATCCAGCCCCCTCTGTTGTACAAAAGCAGGACTATTTTAAAGTGAGAACAGCAAGAGCTGTTTGTTAACAGTGTGGTACTTCTGAAATCTCTATTTCACAGGGACTAATTGATGGCTCTGCAGATAGTGAGTGTTGATCAATCCCAACCCGCTGTTATCAGTTAATAAAAGACCTCTTGTGACCCTACTTTAATGGAAATTAATAAAGAAATCCTTGCCTAAAGAAGTTACTCACATTTTCTGCTTTTAATGTTGTTGTGGTGCTATGAGCCTTCTCAGGATATAGAAATCTGGACAGGGGCACAACCTGTTGTTGAAAGCTACAAGAGGTTTTAATACTCATTATGGACATTCTGACTTGCATAAGCAGTGTTTGTAGCCAAGTATTATATCTTATTCTACATGAGGAAAAGTACTTAAAACACATGGAATACTTTAGTACTAAAGTTTTGGGGTTTTATTGAGGAACTAAACAATTTTTTCTCTTGAGTGACATTAGCATCAGCTGGAAAAAGGAGACATGGAGTTACATTGATTATGTTGAGCTGTGCTGCGCCATGCACGTTTGACTCTTGCAAACTTCCCCAAATCCCTCTATAAACACAAAAATTCTGACAAGCCTCAGTAAGAAGCATGAAGTTTCCTGCAGGATGTTCAGATTCTGGTGAGTTCTTCTAGCAAGGATCTGCTCTATCATGATCTGACCATCCTCTGTCTTCTGATTTAAGCAAAAAGAGTTACAGTCATTTTGGTAATTTAATTTTATTTGCTGGGGAAAAATGTACATCATGAGTAATAACTGCACAGAAAAGCCATGTATCAAAGGTTTGTTTAAATCATAGTGCTCATTTACCCCTTTTTTTCTATCTTCTGAATGTAGATTAACTCTTGATCTCAAGTTCAGTCTCATCCACTTATGTATTTATGTATTTTGGCCATTGGGCATAACTGTGGCTTGGTGATACTGTCCCAAAATATAAATACTGGCATAACACTGTCATTTGATACAGTGCCCAGTGTTCTATGAATTAAAATAATTACTTTTGCTTTTTCATTTTTCTAATGTAAGTAAGATGCTAAGACAAGAATTATTATTTTTAAGAGGTTGTTTTGAACATAGAATGGTCATGTTCTCAAAAGTTGTGTTACTTTACAGATTCTCCAAGGGGCAATGTGGGAATATTTTAAGTGATTTTTGAATGTCTTCATTGTTTTCAGCTTCTTTTGCTTATTTATATCATATCGAGTCAGGATTTCATACTTCCCACTGGCCACAAATGTATTTTAAAGTCAATAATACACCCAGCTACATCAAAAAGTCCTTCTTCTAGTGCTCTGACTCTACCACCTCCCTGGGATGCCCATTCCAATAACTAGCCAACTCTTTGAAGAAATTCTTCCTAATATTAAAGGCCATTAACACCAACAAGTCTTTTGGAGAAAAATACTAAACATAACAAATAAGCACAAGCTAATTTTTTCCCTGATTTGTGAGAACATCACCAGTAGAAAAATCCTGTTACTTCTGCTGGAGTTGTCATCCACATCCTAGCTGCAAGTACCTAGGAATTACAGGAAAGAGAAACTGAGATTTTTTTTGTTTAAATCAAACAGACACTTCTTATAGTAAAGCAATAAAAATTTAGAAGAGGCTTAAATGAGGTCCAAAACTGAAGCAAGTCAGCACTGTTCCTAATAGTAATGGAAGTGCTTAGTGTTACATTACTTTTCAGGAACATAGTCTCATTTTTGAGGACAAAGCCCACATCTTTTTGGCCTTAAATTTTTCTGCTCAGCTTTTGTACTTGTACCAGAACTTTCAGGCCAAACACTTCAGGACTCTGTGTGCAGCACACAAATCATCTCTTGAATTAAAAGCCTTAAGCCCAAGAACTCTTTCAGCCCCAACTTTTTTTATCTAGTCCTTTGCTGTTATTAGGCCTTTTATGTAAGAGATGAATCATGCAAAATTCCTTTGCATATGAGAACATGCTTGTCTTACTGCAGTATCAGAGGTGGAAATGTCCAGGTATGAGCCAGTTGTGTTTATTTGACAGTCACAACAGCAGAGGATTTCTGCATTAGGTGCACATCCAGCTTTGGAATAATCAGGAAGGAGCTCTGCTCAGTCACATCATGATAGGGACCTGCATTACAGGGATGTGTGGGAAGTATTGCTGAAAAGCTGCTGCATTTATTACCTAGGAAAAAAAAAATCAATTATCTGTTCTGAGGTAACAACAGTCTCCTGGAAAGATGAGAGGGAAATAGCAGCAAAAGAGGATTAATGGAGCAGTTAGTGTGGTATTGATTAGGCCTCTGGCTTGTGGGGCTCGTTCTGGATTTGGCTAAAAGTCAACTTTACCCAAATAATGACTGAATAGATTTTTTGCTGTGATAAGAAGACCAAATCCTGCATGCAAAAATAGTAAACAAGAGAGTGGGGTGGCAGTGATGCTTTATGTAGCTGACAGACTCCCAGAATATTACTTTTATGCAGAATAATAAGGCATGCAACTGCATAGAATTTTCTTGCTATTTCCCCACTTCTTTCCACCATTAACACAAACCACACTGGAGGTAAAAACCTTGTTTATTAGACAAATAAGAGTGGAAACTACCAGAAAAAAATAATTCTGAATGAAAGGTATATGACATTTTTGCAGACATAGAGAACACCTGAGTATCTGGAATTCTGCTCTAAAAAAAAGCTTTAGGCTGTTTGTGGTTCTGCAGAGCAGAAAGGAAATCCACTTCTAGAACTAGATTCAACATTGGTTTACAAACTGTGGGAATTGAGATAATTTCCAATAGAGTGGGTCTTCATGAAAGTACAAACTAAGCTATGCCAGTGGACTTTTCTCTAAAGAAAATGTTTTCTTTCTTTTCTATGTTTTTCACTAGGAATGTTACCATGTTAATGATGTTAATATTCTCTGGTGTTAATTAATATCGTCATGTAAGACCTGGGAATGGCATAAGAAATGAGCAGGAGGAACATTAATGCAAAACTAAGAAAACTAAGAAAAGTAATTAAACCAAGGAAAAATGTTACAAGGTTAAACATGCCACCTGACATGACAGGTGAAAGCATGAGTCAATAATTTAAAAAAAATTATTCACTATACATTTGATGCCCAAAATATGGGACTTTTTAAAATTTTTTTTTCACTCTTCATTTTCGCATCATTAGAAGAAAAATAATTAAATGTGGTATAACAGCAGCAACAGAGGAAGTGGCAAAATTCAAAATCAGACACTTGATTTCTGTCCTGTTCAAATAGTTACCATGGAGTGAAAAATTGGAAAAAAAAATGTGTAGCAAGTGGTGAAAATACTATAAAAGACGGATATATTCATAAATCAGTAAGCTACAGTAGCATATTCTAGCTCTAGTGTAGAATAGACTGTTTGCATGAAAAATATGTAGATTTAAAATGCAATAAAAAAGACCAACAAAAGAAATCAATAATGATACATTTTATTTCAAGCAGTCATAACAGCAGTGCCACATCCATCAGTCATATTTTCCTAGGCCCTGTATATAATAATCCCCCTGATCCCTATATAATTGCCAGCCTCACCTTTTGAATTATCAACAGCTCTCACAGCTTATTGCTCTGTACTTTCTTAATAAGCACCTGCAATCAATAATCTTCCTACTGAGTAAGCAGCAACCAGCCAGCCAAACACGGGGTGTAAATGGTTCACAAGTGATCATTACAGGGATTTGAGTGACAGGGTGACTGTGCTAATGCAATGGGCACGAAGTAAAGACATAATTTGGAAAATCCGCTTACGGGAACGTGTAGGTGTCTTGCCATGGCAAAATACTCACTCTGCAGAGGAGGATATTTACCCTTGAAAGTGAAACCTCAAATCCTCCTGGAGGGCATTTTTTTTTTCCTGAGATGGCAGTCACCATTACCAGACTTTCGTACCTCACCATCAAAACAAACCATTCAGCATGTCCACAGCCAACCTCTTTTACTTGGAAATGCAACTGCTCAGCGTTCCACACAAACTCTGCAGTGATTGATAACAGGGATTTGCATGCAAATTCGAGAATAATGTCACTTTGAGGACAATGGTTTAAATAATAATGTGTATGACAAGGGCCCTCACAGTTTTTTTCTGCTACAGCTCACTCGCTAAACACCAACGCAGAAAACATCCACCTGTGTTTGAGAATTATTTCCTAAATTTGACAAACAGAGCAAAGAAACACTGATTCAGACTCATATAAATTATATAGAACTTTGAGCAGAGAGTTATTCCAGAGTGCTCAGGAGTCACATTGAACACATTTCCAAAGGAGCTCAACTCCAACTTAGTCAAGTCGACTTTTAGCCAACAAAACAAAGGATGAAAGTTTTCAAAATGTTCTAATGAAAAAACTGGTAATTTTTTTTCATTCTTCATATGGCTGCAGGCACTGGGCTCTTAAAAACCCATCTATTTAGGCACATGGATGAGTTCCATAGGAAACACTCAGAACTTCTGAAAACATAACTGTTTATTTAAATGCTTAAATGAATGTTTTGTTATCCACTCTGAAGACTCCTTGGGACAATGGGTGAATTGTGGTGACTTACACTGGCAAAATGTTTTCCTTCAGAAGTAATAACAAGAGTTAAACTTAGCAATTCTCACCATATACCTACATCCCCTATTCTTCAGAGATGAGAGTGCATAGGGAGATGAAAATCCTGGCAATTTATTAACATTTGCAAGACATAGCAAGAAAAATATATGTATCTCAATTTTCAATATTATTTTTGAACTCACGAAAGGATTGTGGTAAATCCAGAGTTTGATCAACAGCATGACAGAAACTGATATGGAAGGTACTATCAAAAGAGAAAGAGATTTTACCTTTATCATATTAACAATGAGTGAGCATTTGTCTTGGTTGACAGGTGGTTTATTTAAACATTTTTTCTTGATCAATTTTTTTTAATGTGTTATGGATTTTTCAAACTGGCTTGAAAGATATCTGAAATAAAAACATAAGGCATATTCATTTCACAATGAAAGCTAAACTAAACTGTAGGCAAGAAGAAAATGAAAAAAATTTAAAATCCACAGTGGCCTGTTCTTCAATAAACCCTCAGTGCCAAGTCTCCAAACAATTGCTTAATTCCTGACAATCCTGTTTGCAGATAAATCAGGGTTCAGTCCCTGTTTACTTTATTTTTTTCTTTTTTATTTTCTTTGAAGTTTTATTCTGCAAAGGCCTCATAGTATTTACTGATTTTTGTTTTTCTTTAAGAAGTGAACGACTAGTGACCTTTTCCTATGAAGGACCTGCTGAAACGGAATATCTAAAAGTCCTGCAAAGTACCCAGCCTTCTAAATTAGCAACAAAAATTCATTGCTAGCGTTCTGACGTGCACATTACCACAAAACTCAGTATAAAGACCTTTAGGCAAGATTGCTGGTGAGCCATTAGATGAGATGATGATGATGATGACAGGAAGCTGATCATTAACAGCATACTCTTAAGGGACCACTTCTGCCCCATTAATTTGCCTGTGTTTCTGACTTAGAGCTTTATATGTTGCCCAGCACAGCAGCACCATCTGAGTGCTACAGTCTGCCAGTAGACCCAGCAAGGTCTGCAGTGTATTGCCTGGCCTATCTATTTTTTAAGGGAGAAAAATGCATTAGACATATTTTGCACATTGTTTCCCACTGGTTTCTGTCTGTTGGTAGGACAGTGATTTATAGGAAAGTTAGATGCTTATTAATTTCATGTACTTCAGTGAATGGTTTGGGGATTGAAGTGTCACACACTATGTGAATATGAGCACAAGGGTGTAGCCTGCAAGAGTAGGTTTGTGCCTTTAAGAGTGTGTTAAAGGAAGGAGGGAGCTGTGTATTTGTACCTAGAGCAGTAGTCTCCACTGTTTTTCAGACATATCTTCAGGTCCATCTCCACTTTCTGACCTAAATTGCACAAAAAAGCCTTACCTTTTGTGAAAAAATATCATGGACACTATCTGTTGACCTAAAGAACTATAGGCTTTCCAGTCCTGCCCCTCGCTTTTCACCATAAAGCAGCTCTTGACAGAGAAACTTCTAAATTACCCTTGCTTTTTCATTTCCTCCTCCTAAGTGATGCTAACAAACCTCCTCATGTTCCTCACTCCCTCATTGATTTCTCTGCTTCAGAAAGATGGGAACATCCTGCAGTTTCCCAGGACTTCAAAACCACCATTGTGCTCCTGGCAGGGACTACCAGGAGTCCTGTCAAGAAAGGTCAAAGACATGGATCAGTTCTAGAGACTCTCAGGCTCTGATCCAAAGCTCTCAATTATTGCACAGAGTCTTTCAACATCCTTTGAGAAAGTTTAGATATTTCTCATACCCTTCATGAGTGGGAAAGCTTCTACTGGTGACAACAGGCCCCAACAGAACCACCAGACATGAACTTGCTGAAAGTTAATCTCAGTTGTCCTGGGTTGACTATATGATGCTTTTATCCCCAATCGTCTTGTTCTGTTTATGCTGAATAATAAGTTTTACACCTTTAAGCTTTGATCCAGAGTGTGAAGGGGGAGAGAGAAGAAGCGCGCAGTTTGTTTTCAGACACTGCACTCACTCCTCCACATTCCTGCTCCTGGACTGTGTTGTCTGTGGATGAACAGACAGCTGGACAGAGCTCTCTTTTGCTTTTAGTTAGTTTAGCTAGCTGAGGCAGAGAAGTTCCCTGGACTGTGTTTTTTCCTTTTTCTTTGGACCTCTTGAAACTGCTCTGGACTGAACACCCAGGGGAGCACTGGCAGCTGCAGCTGTGGCCCACTGGGCCAGGCCTGGCCTGCGACAATTGAGGGACTGATCAGAGACTGAGTGAGCTGAGCTGAAACCCAGGGAGGGGGTTTTCTCAGTTTGTCATCTCTTTTGGAGCAGCAAGGGGCTTTATTGTTTAATATTGTTTAGGTTTTATTGTTTAATAAACAGGTTTTTCCACTTTTCTCCAAGGAGGTATTTTCTCCTGGACCAGTTGGAGGGAGGGGCCAATTGAATCTGTTTTACTAGAGGAGCCCCTTTGGGGATTTTCTTCCAAATTTGCTCTGAACCAGGACATCAGTACATTTAAACCAAAAGCTCTTCCTTACTGTCCTTGTGAGGATATCTTGGATGCCTGAACTCACAACTGGATCTTCCAAGGCTTCTGCTACAAATTGTGTGAGCAATTCAGCCTCACAATCCATCAGAAGTGGGTGGATCAAGTGCACAAGTGCCCAGATCAGCAGCAATATCCAGTGTGACTGTATGTAGAGCTTTGTCACTGCTCAGGTGTGCTCATATGGCCAGTTAGCTGCTGGCCTTTTGAGGTAAGCATGCAAACATGTACCACAGGCCTCCCAGAGTTTGCAATAGAGAGTTTAAATAAGTTTGAACAGAAAGGTTGGAAAGGAATGATAAAAAAGCTGTTTGGTTAGCGATCCCATAGTCGCCAGTTCATCAATTAATAAAAACAAAATTAATTGCTAACTTTGAAATTACCTCATTTATTTTCAAAAGAAGCTGACAGCTTGATGTATTAAAATAAGAATGATCACTTATTGTAAACAAATTTCAGTTTACCTCCCCCCAGAGCTCTTTAATTTCGAGAAGGATGGTGTACCTCCTTTTTGCGTCTGCTGGACAACCTTCAGCTCTGCATTAGCTAATTAATTTAGAGAAGGAAGAATGTCTTTTCCACAGAATCATCAGTATAGCTAATATTATTTATATCTAACCATAAATAATACAGGGGAAAATATCTTTGAGTTCCTGGGGATGCTGCTCTCACTTTAACCCCATATCAGTCCTTGGGGGATTAAGAAAACAGTGATAATATGAGCTATCCTTGGTAACAAGAGCACCTCTGTAGCACTGAGGTGAAGGTAATTAGCATGGTTTCAGAAACAGGAGCATGCATGCAAAATAAGGGAAGGAAATGCTGTGCAAACCTATATAAGGACAGGGGACAAAGGTGCATTTTTCCAATTTAAAATAAGGGGGCTGAGAAGGTGTATTGTCAAGGAATGCAAGTATTGATGCAGGTTTGAAGAAAGAAAATAGGAGGAAGTGATATAAATAAATGAAACCACTGAAAAAGCAACACTTGTTGATATATGAAAGAAAAGGCTTTCTTCAGTCTATGGTGACAGCTTCATGAAGAACTTTTCATGAACTTGAAAAGATAACTTCAGCAAGTCTGTTCTGAAAGGATGCCATAGGGCTTCACAGGAAAGCACAGAAAGCCAAAGCAGACATGTTGAACAGCAGGAAGAGTGAGGAGAAAGCAGCCCAGAACTGAAAGCTCCCCTCTGTTTGCACAGGGGTGTTAACTCTGAATTGTGAGAATATTTTAAGCCGCAGACAATGTGATCTCTGAGGAAGTCAGGATGCTGCACTGGAAAGCACAGTGCACTGATTCATGAAAAAGCAGGACTGATGCTAAACTTAAGCTAAAGTTTCAGCCATTAAAAGGCTTTAAGTGCCTACCTTTAATCTTCTAAATGTGCACACACACAAGTTACTGAACTATATGTCTGGAATACTGTCATGTGAAACACACTATTTCCCAACAAATGGACATGACTGAATTTTATTTAGATAAAATGGCAGTGTATACCAGGGCTGGCAAACATTTTTCTTCTTTCAAAAGTTCTAGCTGTTAGTGCAGGTTAGTTTGTTGGGGTTTTAATTTTGTTTGTTGTTTTAATTATTTTTTTCATTCCCTTATAATTTTCCTTTAATTAATTTTTTTCATTTCCCTTAAGCAATTTTGGAAGCACAGGTGAAATTCTGAATCATGTGTAATGTTTGTGTATTTCATTTTAAGTGCTAAATTTAATTTCTCTTCCATTATTCCAGGAAATCCCCTGTATCTTCATATCTCAGGGAGTTAAATGTTTTCTGTGTTTCTAATACCTGCTTATTTAAGTATTTGAATATTCTTCTGTGTGAAAATCATGCTTGAAAACAAACACACAAAAAAATCCACCTGCAAAATCTCCTAATACTATAAAACTTCAAAATAAATGTCATCAAGCTGCAGTACTGTGGACAGGTTCTCTTGTCCCTTCAGTATGGCGCTGCAGTAATTATGATCACAGTCTTAAAAAAATACCAAAGAAGTAAACCAAACAAAAATCCTCAAACAAGGAAACAAGCAACCAACAAAAAAAACCTCTAAATGTAAGCTGTTCCAGTCCTGAGTCAGCTCACATGTTCATGGATGACTGAAAACAGCATTTAGATTAGCTTTTTAATATAAAATAGAATTTATTTTTGCCCCATTCCTTTATTTATCTCATGTGTTATTCCAAACTCACCAGCACTGGCTTTTGCCACTGAAATCAGCCCAGACTGACAAGAATAGTGTCCATGTCAGGTTACAGTTGGATCCTGTATTCCCACTCTGCTTTTTCCAGTCCTGCTGAAAAGTAGTGCTGTGCTTACTCCATTCCACACTATTACAGCACCAACTTTCATGTCTCACAATTGATTGATTCCAGCAGCAATTTCTGTTACTTTTTTCTCAAATCTCCATCTTCTAAAGTCCTGCAAGAGAAAGTGCTAGGGGTTGTGGTATGAACCTTTAGTACAGGAGCAGCTCTGAGAAAGACATGGATTTACTGAACAGAATACACAAAAATCATTAGATTATCTCTCCTATGAGGAAAGGCTGAAATAGATTTCTTTGTGGAAAAGGAAAATTTTGGGGGGATTATTATTAATGATTGATCTAATTAATCTTATTAAAGCTCATTAAATCTTACTAACCTTATTAACTGATTAATCTACTAAATCTAGATGATACCTGAAGGCAAGGTATAAAGATGATGTAGCCAGGCTCTTTTCAGTGGTTCTCAGTGACAGGATGAGAAGTGGTGGACACAAACAGAAACACAAGAGGTTACTCCCAAACATCAATAAACACTTTTTCCCTCTGGGGTTGGTGGCCAAGCAAACAGCAGCTTACAGTGTACCACAATCTCTTTTTTGTGCTCTTTCTGTGGAAATAGCAGCACTCTAAAGTCCTGAGATACCTGAGTCATAAATCAAGCCAGAGGTTGCTTAGAAATCCCTCCAACCAATCCCATCCCCAAATTTCAGCTCCCAAGTGAATATGCATTAAACTCTGGCTTGTGATATTTGACAGATTGATGTGAATCCTGACAGTTATATTAAAGACAGAAGAAAGGAATGCAATTAGTTATCAAGTATTGAAAACTGACACAAATGTAGCATAAACTGGCAAAAGTTAGACCTGAAGAGAAGAAACAGCATCCCTGGTTTTCTGATCCTCCCTTCACCATTCACAGGTTCTGTTGGTGGCCAAGAAAAGAGCAAGAAGGGAAGCACAAAGACAGGCCTTTGGAAGTCAGGGAATGAAATGAGAAAAGATAAAACTGAAGTGCAGAAATCACAAGCCTCACTTTCAGCATCTCAAGTTCAGAGTCAGACACTTTCCAATCTATACAACACTTCACAGATTTAATTTTTCCATTAACCCTTACATTGGCTTGCATAACAAAAGTGATAGCAGTGCAAAAGCCTTGTATTGTGGTCGTAACTTGAACTGCAGTCAGCTTGTGGCAACCTGTTTACCTGTAATTAAAATGGCAAAGTTCTGACCCTTGTCCTTACTGTCCTTCAGGTTTAAAATGTCCTGTGTCACTGCTCTAAAATGTCCTGTGTCACCAGACATATAGCATATGAAAGGTCATTAAATACTCAGATTTCACCATAATAAAGATAAAAATAGATTTTCAGGCATCATGTTCTGTCTTCTGTTGTACTTTTTTTTAGTAGGGATAGAGTTAATTTTCTTCATAGTACCTTTTAAGGGGCCACGTGTTGGATTTTTTTGCTTTGTTTGTGTGCACAACTTTCACTTTACCTCTTAAACTGCACCTCAAATCATTTTTTACACTTTTTCCATTCTGATCCTCTCCTTTATCTCCCTGTGGAGGAGAGGTTGAACTAGTGTCTATGTAAGGCCAAATTCCCTGCTGGGGTTAAATCACAATCAAAAGCAATTATGTAATCTTTTCCAATTAGGTATTGATGTACTGCCAATAAATAAAAAACGGCTCTTGACCACGGACTGTAATTTTTTCTGATTTCATATGGCTTGCTTAATTAAATTAGCATCGCAATTTGCATTTGTTGGATACAGTCAGTTCCAAAGTCCTGCCAGAAGGAAAAATAGTAGCAAGTTGTACCTCTCACAGTAGGGACAGCAAAGATTTCTTATTTTTATTTCACCTTGACCCAGTGTGAGCAGCATTCCCCAGCAAGCCTACCATTACAGCAAGCTTTAGAGGTGAGAAAACATTAGCAGTTGCAAATTCTATCCAAAAGACACCTAGCACTTTCTGCACAAATCTGGCTGTGTTCTTCCTTCACTTGCATCCTGCAATAAAATTCCCTGAAATCAATGGAAAGGCTTCTTCCTGTATCCTGAAATGTGTCCTCCCAGTCAGCTGAAATCTATTCATAGAAGATCTATTACATTTTGTGATCTTCCCTAAAAGTCTCTGCAACCGTGGAAACCTCTTTGCCCTAGAACTTTAGAATTGTCTGCTGCATTGTAAGGAAACTAAACCTGTGAATGGTTCCATATCATTGCAGTATCTCAATATCCATTCATTTTCTGGCATTCTCTCCTGGAAAAAAAGACTTCAAGGAAGCCACACTGTGTCATCCAGCTAGGCCAACACGGCCAAGGAGGCCCTTCAACCCCACCAAGCAGAAGATTCATTTATGCCTTCTAGCCTGTTGGCAGCTTCAAGGCACTGATAGGGAATAGTGTGTGTTAGCAGGGTCCAGGGGGGCCCAGCTGGGGGTACCTTCCCTGGTGCTGCAGATTTGTAATGGCTTTGATGGCAGGAAAGTCAGTAATATCACTAGCAGCCAACACAGAGCCGGTTCAGAACCAGCACACCCTGATTTTGCACTACATTTGCCTTACTTTAATTTGCAGTTTCAATCTGAGTGCGGGGTGGGAAGTGAATTTCAAAGCCTCTGCCCAGCACGTTCCTATCTCTGCTTCTGACTTGCCTATTTGTTGTGTAAATTATTCTCTTTCCCAATATTTTTCGAATTCTCTCAGCCAATGCCTCTGAGCACTCTGTAACCTGCAATGTGTTTACCCTCACAGCACCCCTGAGGGCAGTAGAGTGCAATTATCCCCGTTTTACTGATGGAAAACTGCAGTATAAAACAGATTAAGCCATTCACACGAGGATCAAGAGCTCTTTGCTCTACTTATTGTGAGCAGGTCATCTTGCTGCTAGTTTTCCATTTGGCCTGAATCCCAGTCAGCAGCTAAGCATCACATCCAGCTGACAAAACTCTGCTCCAGGAAATCACCATGAAGCCCCAAACCTTAATAAAACAATGAAGGTAAAAGTAAAAGCTTTCTCTTGGGAATACTTTGAGCCCATGAATGCCACAGAAGGCAGTACCACAGAGTGGCAGCTCAGTCTCTCAACCATAGTGAAGGCACTGTGGATGAGCTGTCCTAGGACATGGAGTTGTTCTCCCCTCCTTCCCCAGCTCACACTGCTGGCCCCTGGTTCCAAGAGGGCACAGTTCTGGTGCTGGTTATCGGATTGACCTGCTCCAAGCAGAAAACACTCATCACTGAGAGCAAACAGCAGTGACCTGGTCATCACACACAGCCCTGGATGAAGCAGGAAACACCACAGTGCTGCTGCCTGGTCTGTCTGTCAGAGCTATGACATTTTTGTAATGAGGATATAAATTAAATCTTATGCTGGGAGGATAAAGTCCATCACACCTGAACAACCAGGAATCAGTGTCATATGTGGTACATATTCTGCTCTATCATTTCCCTCTAAAACATCTCTTATGGGCCTTTGGACAAGTTTGCCTTTCTAGAAAGTTTAGTGCTGAGCCATTTTAACAGTTTTGGAATTTGTTCTGCTTGCTATCACCATTTTGATTCAAACTCTCTGTAAGACCACCAAGAAGAACCTCATGGATCAGGAGCCAGGGAAAAAGGAAAAGCAGATTTTCTGCTGAGGAGTGACCAAACAGTAAATTGTCCAGAAGCAGAACACATATTTATTAGTTTTATTTATCAGTACCATGGACAGAAGAATAAAACGTTCATGTAAAGAAAAGACAATCTTTTTCTTCATTGGGTTTTGGTCTTTTTATCTTTTTCTCTCTCTTATTTTATCTTTTAACTTAGTGCTGCTTAGCACAAGGACATGAACCTGTGAATGATTTTTGTTGCTGGTCTAAATCAACAAAGAAAGGACAGTTTAGATGTGTTAGTAAAATCTTCATCTCAGTCTGCTTCAGTGCATAATTATAATAGGAGTTGTGACACTGTTTATATCATAGAGAATAAATTTTGCTTTCACATCCCAGACATTTCACATTGTAAATCTTTTCACACTGTGAATCCCTTCACAGCTTGCTTTGTGTCCTGGTCTCAAGTCACTCAAGCTCTGCCATTCTGGGTTAGACCATGGTATTCACTCTGTGACAAACACTGGGAAAGGGGTTTGTTGTTAGCGCTCCCTGTACAGAAAAAAAAAGGGGCAAAAAAAGGAGGTAGTTTTTACCTTTCCAAACCATGTATCACAATCTTGCAAAAAGGATAAGAATTATTTTTATGAAAGAAGGCATCTGTGGCATTATTCTCATTCCCCTTCCTGACAACAATTTCACATCTAGAAATAGTAAACTGTGTTACAAAGCCTCTTACAGATCTGAAATGTGCATGGTCTTGCTGGAGTAAGATTGCCTTAGAAGTCATAAAATATTTCCCACCCTTTCCAGAAAGGAAAATTTGTAATCAAGTTTAAAGACTAAGTTTGTGCTTAAGTGCTTTTCTCAATAAGGTAGATTTATGAAGTACCCAATTGCTTCCCTGGTTCAAGGTATTAAATGATAGTAATGCCCGCATATCCACTCTAAAAAACACTCAGAAAAGAGTTTTCCTTGAAGTGAAATTCACCTCATTCTTTTGGTTAGCATGAAATTCCACAACTGATAGAGAGCTGATTCCTTTTTCTTTGGGAATTGCACAAATCAATATTTGCTGTATGAGTTTCTTGCCATCAAGTTGGCAGGAAATGTTCTAGTTAACTGTACCCAAGCACAATTAGGTTTCAGACACACTCTAATGCTATTCTTTTTTTCAGGTCAGTGATCAAATGTGGTAAAATGAGTCAAAAGGCAGCACATCCAAGCCTTACTCTCTAACTCAAGATTGGCATCTATTCCCTTGCCCTGCTGCAAACTTATGTACAGAAATTTTGGTTTGGTGATCATTAATACTGTTACAATTTCTACTTCAATAATCATAGGAATGACCTTTCCCTCATTCCCCCATTCATATACAAATCTGTTTTTCTGTGAAGGGTCTCCTTCACTTCTTCATGTGTGACAGTGGCAGCTCTTGATCTTTCTGTTCCACGAGGAATGGTAGTAATGCCTGTACTCCTCTGCCAGCAAGACAAACACACTGAATTGCTTCACAAGAGGTATTTCTATGATTATTTAAGACCTTTTGTGTTTTGCATCACTGAGAGAAAGGGGAAATATGTGTGTGAGTTCTTACATGTATCCAAGTGGAGAGCTGTACCCCTCTATTTTAACCTCCAGTAGTACACAACTACTTAATATGAAACTAATTTCTGACCTTTGGTGCATCTCTACTTAAATACATGAACACCTACTGCTATTTTGTGCCAACAGCTGCTCATCTTCTCTTTACTGTTTATGCATTGCAAAATTAGACCATTAGAGGGATTTGTAATCATTAGACTTGATGCTAATTTAAATCTCAGTTTCTGTAACAGTCCAAGGAGCTGCAGAAGGAACAGATTAATGAGCAACGTCAGAAGCAACTATGCAAAACCAGAAAATCTGAAATAAAACACAACACTGAAAATGAATGCACACACTATCAGGGGTTAAGCCATAAACGGAACAAGGAAGTAGCACTGGAAACCACAGGCCACTAAAGGTGACGTTTCTCATACCTTCAGATATGCACTGCAATTCCTGCACATTTCAGACTTATAAAACTGAGCAGGTTTGTGCAGTAGGCCTTCAGCTGTGTTTCAGTAATTTATAAGCACAAAATTGAAGAAAAAATTGTTTTAAAAAGTTTTAGCAAGATTCATTCATTAGCAGTAGTTCATCCTAGAAAAAGGGCTGTGCACGAAGAGAATCAATTTGATATTCTGCAAGAAATATTCAAGACAGACACTTTGGAATGGAAAATACATTTTGATCCCAGTAAATATACCAACGGAAAAGTCACTTGAAAGGCCTTCTCATACATATGAAAGTCCAGTGAGTCTAGTCACTTCTAAGTTTATGTTGAATTCCTGAGTTTGTCCTTTAATGATTTTGATTATGCTTAGGAAGATGCAAATGAAAAGAGCAAACAAAGCCAAGCTGACCTAACTAAAAACTTTTGTTTAATTTTAATGTAATTTTAATTTTTTTTATTTTTTATTACACTTAATTTTTTATTTATTCAAAAATTTTAAATTTTATTTCAAGTTTAGTTCAATTTTCATTTATTTTATTTTACTTAGTTTAGTTTTATTTTATTGGTTTTTAAGTTAATTTATTTTCCTTAAATTATTCTTTATTTTTTTACACTATCTCATAAAATAAAAATAATTTTAAATGAATGAAAATAAACTAGAGAAGAAAGAAAAGAAAAGAAAAGAAAAGAAAAGAAAAGAAAAGAAAAGAAAAGAGAAAAAAAATTTGAAATTAAAAGTCAAAGAAAACTAAAATTAATGTAATTTAATAGAAAAAAAATAAAGTCAAAGAAAATAAAAAATATAAAGATATGGCTCTGAGATGAAATTGCTGTCATCCTTCTCAGTCTCCTCATTAGCTGCAAAATACATTGCTCATTTCAGTTTTTCAAGTCTGTTATTCTTCCCCCAATGAACATCAAATATTGTCTTCCCTTATCCATTTTCAGTCAGCCTCCTCTCTCAACATCCCACTCCTCAAAATTCCCATCTGTATAGGATTCATTTACTCAGTTTCAAACCAATATTAGCACGTCTTTCCAAGACATGGAGATCAAAAATATTTCATTTCCTCTTTTCTCTTCACACTGCACTAAGTGGGACTGAAAGCCTTGCTTAGTCAATCACTAATTTCCAAAGTCCAAATCCAACTGATGTGACCAAAGTCAAACCACTTTGCCACAGACTTATTAGCAATATTACCATGATGAGTGAAAGGACGATGATTTATCTAGGAGGTCAGAACGTGGCATTCCAGGACACTGGAATGTAGTTTACATCTTGGCAGATAATAAAAATGTAGATGAAATGCAGACATCAAGTTTACAAATCACCTCAACCTGACGAGATTTTAAAGGCTGATCAGCAAAAACCCACTCCATTAGCTCTAATAACAAAATCAGAGTGAGAAGATGCCTAAATGGCCTACTGAAAGGAGTTCAGAAGAACCTGAAATGTATTTAAAAATAAGTAGATCATTGCCATTACTTTCAGTGCAGGCTACAAAACTCAAGGCAGAAGAGAAAAATCAATTCTCATGACGTGGGTTTTCAGAAGACATTTCTGGAGAGCACAATAGTCGTAACTTCAGCTGAAATAAAAAGCAACTTGATTTGAACTGTGGCTCCTTTACAGTCAAGTAATATTGAAATGCACTTAACTTAAAAAAAGTCTTAAAAAACTTAAAGGCTTCACTGCACAGGGAGTGAGTGAGTGAGTGCAGGAATGAAAGGAACTCCAGCAGAAATGGGACTTGGTTCCAGCAGCTTGGAACTGCCAAAGCAGCGCTCGGCTGTGGAATGCCAAAGTTCTCACAGACATGGATCCATGCTAACTGGGAACTGCATGTATAGAGCCAAAGAAACAGAGGAGCTGGGGCAAACAGGTGAAGTTAAGGACTGTTTATTAGAAGAAAGGGTGTATGGGGGAAAGGGTATGGTGTGTGTGTATGTGTAGGGCCCAGAGGAGGCAGTTCAGTCTCACCCTCTGCATGCAATATTAACACCCTCTGTCAGGTGTCATCATTTAAGTCAGATAAAAATTATTAACTTTGTGCTATTTCTGGTTTGGATTTTTTTTTTGGGAGTTGTTTTTTTTTTTTCTGAAAGACTACATCATGCATGCCTGGCAGGGACCTTAGTTTTGACACAACCTTTTTTATCCCAGTGCAGCAAAATGAAAAATACATGTCCAGGGCTTCCTGATGTTTCAGTGCTGATAAAGACTGAAAAATTCATCATATCTCTCATTCACTATGATTGTCAGCTTCTGTAAGTGAATAAATTAATTATTTCATTCAATTCATAATTTAGTCTAGCCCTTTATATCTTTTTTTTTTAATCTCTCTTGAGCTAGGATTTTGTTTTGCTGTGGTACACTTCAGTTGGTTTGAAGACGACGCTGGAGCCACAAGCAACATTAAAAGTTCCAACTATAGTAGGCTTGCTCTTTTCATGTTTACTGCAACTTGTTTTATATTAAAATTCCATTTGGGCATTACTGTCTCAAATCAAATGAAAATGCTTCAGAATCACCGAGTGTTCTGCAAGGTAATATTATATTCCACATGTAAATCCCTTTCTTTTTCTTTTCCCCTGGATTTTTCTATAAATCTCAAAGAAAACATTTGCCTTGCCTCAAAGTAGTTAACACCTATAAAGATTACCTTTAAATTATTTATCTACCACACTCCCATTTTAAAAACTTCCTCTGTCTGAAGTGTTCTGTGAGGTCTTAAGGGATCATATATAAATTACCCAACAGCAAGAATTTCAAAAACTGATTTAAAAGCTGGAGAAAGCATGGTTTCTGTTCTATCCAGTTTCTATGTGATAAAATAGAAGAATAAGATACAAACCATTTGAAAATCCATCAAAGGGACTCTAGAGCTATAAATGGTGGTTCTAGAATGGAATTCTAGAGCTGTTTTCCATCTGTAAAAGTATTTTCATCTGCAACCTTTGCATATCTGCTGACTCTAATTGTTGTAACAAGACTGTGTAAGAAGCAAACGTGTACAGGTGATAGTGGAGCCTTGGGAAGTTGACATCACAAATTAAATTGCAGATTTGTCAGTTAAAACAAATTCCAAGCGATACTTGCAGATTTTTGACCTGGTCAGTCAGACTTTTTATTCCTATGCCTGTACAGCAACAAAGAATGGCACCTACTCACAACAGAGGTTTCCCACCATCTGTAACACTGTTCATGATTAAGAGCACAAGTTCCAGGAGTTATTCAGACAAATCTCTCTTCCACATGAGCATGGATCGTATATGCATTAATGTAGTGCAGAAAAAAAAAGAAGTTATCAGATTTGAGAGGAGGAGAGGGAATATTTCACTCTACATTTGAGTGACATTTTCACAGTGACATGGGTCAAAACAAAAAAAAAACACAAAAAGAAATGAAGATTTTTTTAAATGACAATGTATTTTATGTACTTCAAAACTGCCATTATCTTTACATTTGTTATTGCCAGGTCAAAGCAGTTTCAAATGCAAAGGAAACTGGTTTGGGCAAAGTGACTGCTAAAACACTATTTAATGCTTCCTATTGTGTGCTGCTTCTTCATCCTGAACTCCCTGTACTGACCCACAGAAGCTATTGCCTCCCTCCACTTTGCCCTTTTGGGATGAGAAGGAATAGCTGTGGATTGCAGGCACTTAAAAAACTTCAGTCCAAGACCACAGCACTGCAGCATGATGAACAAAGCGTGCTGTAACAACAGCAAAGCAGATCAACACAATACCTTGCACCTAAATCCTGAGCTTAGATCCTCTGCAGCCAACCAAAACCTTTGCCAATGCTTTAGGATCACAGCCCCACACGTTTACCTGCACAGCACTGCATAACTGCACACAGGAGATTGCCTTATAGAATCTACTCATCTCCTTTGGTCATGGCACTGCATTATTTGTAAGGATAACAAATGTTATGGGGATTTTCCTGAATGATTAAGTAGAACTGGAACTAAATGCAATCATGCATTTATAGGAATGAATATCTTGTTTTGTTCACACTGGGAGTTTTCATCTGAATATTTATACTCATTTTTAAGCATGCACTGTATATTGTGCACTACACAAGTCATAGATAAGGAAGACCTGGATAATATTGATTTCAACAGACATAAACTTCTAAATCCTTTCCAGTCACATAGAAAAAGCAAACACTTAATATAATGGAAAACATAATCATAATTTTTTTATTATTTGTAGTTCCTGTGTCACCTACATCAGGTGAGTCTGCCTTGGCAAGGGGTTGGATGAGATCATCTCCAGAACTGCCTTCCAACCTTAATGATTCTATGACTATGTAAACAGCAAACGTAAAATATCAGAAGATAGCTTTAAAAAAATCATCTAATATGGATACATTAAAGCTTTGTATATTAATATATAATCATGTTCTGTACCATACTACTTCAATTTGAGAAAATTTTGTTGCCTAGAAAACTGATCATAAAATATTGAAAATACTTCATATTATGCCATAGGTTTTAAATAGCACAGGTAAAACTCAAATGTAATTATCTTGTGTTAGGCCAGCTGATACAGCAACCAAAACCAGACAAAATTTTGCAATTAGTGTTCTCTCATAAATTCATAGAAAGATTAGAACAATCCAGCTTAACTGCAGGTTAATGATTATAACTCTTAATGTGATCTAATTACATAAATCAATTGGACCACAAGAGAGGGAGAGGTAGTTAACCTCTGTCAATAGAGAGGAGGGGAAGCTGTTGGCATCTGTGCCAAAGAAGGGAGCCAGCACGAAAATTTCTGTGAGCAATAAAACCAATATCTCTGTCTTGTTCACAGTTTTAGTATCTTTGTTATGAATTCATATTCTAAAATTGCCTTTTCAAAGTATTTGATACCACCTCTCTCCAGCTTTCCTGATTTATATCTTTAGAGTATTGGGGATTTAGTGAAATGATAACACTGCTATTTAGAACTTGCAGTTGTGGAATAAGACACCTAACACTTAGCTTTAGTCCAGATAGATTATTGAAAGACCAAAATCCTCCTGGACACAGGAATGGATGCTACCAAATGCTAGGATTAAAATAAGAGAAGAAATGCCAAATCATTTTGTTACCTGAAAAAGGAAGCAAACCTAAACACTGTTTACCAAGCAAAGGCCAGGGAAAACTGAACTGTAAAATCAGAGCAATAGTTCCCATCATAATTTGCTTGAACTTTGCTTTTGTCTTCTTTGTCTAAAAGGATCTGTGTGCTCAAAGGACCTGTGTCTAAAAGAAGCTTGTCTGCTCTCCCTGCAATCATATCAAATACCACTCTTCTAACAGAGCTTCATCTTGCTTGTAGTCCCACATCACAACAACTGCAATAACCTTACTATCCTGAACTTGATTTTTTTTCTGAACCATCTAGATTATAAAATAAATTAGTGCAGATTCTATTAAAAATATTTTACAAATATGAAGCAACATAACTGCAAATGACAGTACGTGGCAACAGAACCACTCCACTTCTAAAAATGTTTTCTTTCCTCTGTCTTCTAGCAGGCCAACTGCTGAAACTAAAACCCTTGAATGTTACAAATGCTCCAGGCTCAGGAATTATGACACATTTGATACTTAAGGAAGTTTTCCAAGGAGCTTGACTGTGAACTTCATCTCCTAAAACATCTTGCTATGCAAAGACTGTGAAAGAATGGTACCCAAAAGTATAAAAAGTTCAAATGGCTATGATGTATCCAGGGTTTATACTTCACAGAGCGATGTATAGACACCCAGAGAAATCATTATACCTTTCCTAATCCTCACTAAACATTCTGTTGGTTTTCACAGCAGAGATGAAGAGGACTGGACTTTGAACACCAGTGAAAAATACCCAGAGCTTTCCTTACATTAAACAAGACCACCTTACTCCCCTGAGTAAGAACCATCCTGCTTGTTGTACACTTATAACCTGATTTTAGACATTTGCAAACTGAGCAATAAATACTAAAGTATTAGATATGGTTATGTGACACTACTGAGGTCTGATTCCATTTTTTGAGGTATCCTTAAGGAACTTTATACTTAATAAGAACAGTGACAGGAACACTGCCCAGAGTAACAGGGTACACCTATGAGAAAAGTACAAAATGAGCACACACAGTGCACATATTTGAGCATTCCATAAATTAGGGATCAAGAGAAACTTTATTCAAAGGTGGCACTGTCAGCAGCTTCTCATCACTTTCTCTACTTAATTCTCTACTTAATTGTAAATATAAAAAATCTTTAACATAAATAACCACCAGGAAATTTACTTCTTAATTAATATAGTCTTAAATGAAACATTGATAATAAAAGGAGTTAAAGCTTTTATACTAGAACAAGTTATCACTTGAAACATCATTTATGAAGACTTGATGGAACATGTTAATGTTATTAACAAACACTTTGCAAGCAATATATCCCAGAGTGCCCAATATCCACAGGAACACATCTGACTATCAAAGTTCGCCGACATATCTTCAAGACTCTGCAGCTAAGTCCAAATGAAAGTATTGCAAAAATTCAGAAATGATACTCTAAGGATCTGCATCGGAGATAATCCATTTCTGCACTTGATATGAATTCTCCAAAGAAAAACATTATTCCATTTCAAAATAAAAATGGAATACTTTTTACTGAATAGAATGTCAATTCTACATGTAAAACAGAATCTTTACTCATCAAATTTAGCTTTTTTTGGAAAGCAGATTAATTTTTAAGTTTCATTCTCTAATCTTTTCATAAGCTTTTTTTCAAAATCCAAAAACATGTAAAAGAAGATGAAATAGAACAGAAGCAGGTTTTATCTTAAAAAAAATTATTTCACCCAATAAAAGCAACTTTTGCACCTAAGCATCTACCTGAACACATAAATAAAGGTAATATAGGAATTAACACCTCATGGCGTCGTACTCAGGGCTATCTAAGTCTCCCAGGGTAGTGCCATTCCCTATCTCGCAGCAGGGAATGCTTCTTCCCCTCCTTTGCCCTCCTCTTCTATGCTAGCTACATGCAGCCATAAAAAATTTCAGTTTAACCCAAATAAAAGTGAACTCACAATTTTTGTATCATGTTAGGACAATTTATTCCAGTAGACCTTTTCTGACCAGCTCCGCTTTGGAAGTCAACCTATGCCTGTGCTGAAGAAAACGTGGGCTCCTAAGTGTCAGTTTTGGATGTATTTTTCTCTTCACACATCAGTCCCCAGTACATAAATTGAAACAAACATCCTTCATTCCTCTGTCTTGTCAACTAAGATTTTAATTTCCTGAGTGCAGTGACTTATGTGTATTTCCAGGCCTCCCTGCAGAGAGCTTTGAAGTCAGCTGGAGCTCTTGGATGCTGCTGGGGCTCCATGGTAGGTGTCAGGCACACAAAAGCACTGTGCAGGATCCAAAGCAGAAGTGATTCATACTGAATTAGAGCTCATAAGACCTCCTCATTAAAAAATTCCACAGTGGCTCTGCTTACCATGCATGTCATTCCCTAAAGTATTTGCGTAGCATCTGCCACCCACAAATAATGAACTGCCTAAGAATGAGCAAGTCAGACTAGCTGCTCCCCCATGTTCTGCTGTTAAAGGGATGTGAAAAGGGTAAAAACACCAAGGCAGAGCAGCAATTACTTCACCACACAAGAGCACAAGGCAGGAAAGAAGGTTTGCACCTCAGCACTGACAGAGCAGATGAGCACAGCTACCACAGAGCAGCACTGTCAGCTCTGGGAAGATTTGCATTTAAGAGTGTATCAAACTCCCCCAGAGCTTTCCTGCCAACACAAATTGCGCTGCCTTGGCTACAGTGGGACTGTCAGAGTTCTGCAGCCCAGTCTACACGTCCATGTAGCTACAGGAGCACGAAGATGCTCACACAAGCTGACAAAAAGTCACACAAGGATAAGGGATCATTACAGCAGTGAAAATGCATCCAGCCTAAAACTGTGCTGCTCTAACAGAAAGATCACTAGGAGCAGCATATTTTCACACAAGAAACCTGCCTTTCAGAGAACTGGTTTGCTCAGCCAACACAATGCAAAGGGGCCCAGAGAAACATGAAGTAAAGGGATTCTGAAATAGGAGCAGCAGCTCACAGAAGATGAAAAGGAGGAGGCACTAGGTGCAGCCATTATATCAAAGTCACCATATTACTGACCAAATATTATTGCATTAAAGCTACAGGGTGTCACAGAGACTTTCTTTCAGCTTAATAGCTGCAAAAAATATAGAAGAAAATGATAAAAAATATGCAGAGACCAGATCCTTGCAGAGAGAAAGAAGACATGAAACATTCCCCTTGCAGTGGCAAATACCTTGTTTACATATTGGGAGAAATAAAACTGGAAAACCAGGGTATAGTGTGAGAGAACAGTTCTTGTGTGTAATATATGGGTAGCACCAGGCCCTAGCAGTTCAGTAAACACAATCAAAGCAGCACAGCTGGAATTTGTAGCCCACTGTGTTATCAGTTTATGAAAAGCTGCTTAATAGAGACAGTGCCATCTGGGCCAATTACAGACAGCACATCTTAGGCAGGATGGAAAATGATTCCAAGTCACTGTGTTAAAATTCAACATAGTTTTCTTTTGTCTTGCTTTCCCTTTGATTTTGCCTACAAAACAAGGAGCAGTAGCAATGACTTTGGCTTAGACTAAACATACTAAAATGTTCGGGTAATTTCCTTTCCACTTCATTGAGGGGATTTGGATGCAAAGATGTATAAGGGAAGAAATCAGCATAATTTTCTGAAAGTTTCAATAAATCTCAGTTTTGGGCTTGTCTACTCCCTCCCACATTATACACAAAGTACTTGGGTAAAAGCAGACCAGTTTTCACTTCTTCACTGTATTCAGATCACATGGAAGAAATAAAAAGAAAACATACTGTAATGCCAACAGCACACCATTACAATAAAGCCCATGCAATAAACCAGAATAAAATAGAACTATAAGGATATGAATATTATTGCACTCCTGATGGCCTATTTGCCAACATTTTGCATTAGCACAACTGACACATATTTTATGTCTTTTTGTTTGCTTTTCTTCTAACAAATTCTGCTTAGGCAAAACTAAATCATAGATGGGACTTGTCCTTTGCACTCCCAGCAGAACTGTAATATGCACTTTGTCCAGCATAAAACCAATCTCTGTTTAAGAAAAATATTAATGGACATAGCCACCAGGTGACATTTAAAGGAATTTATTCTGGAAAAAATCCTGTCTTTGAAGTGTCCCATTGGTTGTAAATAACTTACTGAATATTCAGCAGTAAAAATTTCTCTGGGCTGCATAAAACTACTAAACATCCTAAGGGGGAGTTATCTTCTCTGCAGAGAACACTGGGATCTTTTTCATTCCTGTGAGGAACACTGCAAAAAGAACAATGAATCCACAGAAGTTGGCCCTTTAACCCCACCATGTAGCTGCTATTGAGGGCTGCTCCTTTTTTATCTCTAGCAGAAGACACAGCAATGTCACATGTGATAGATATGCTCAGTACATGTTCAAATAGGTACCAAAAATCACTGTGAGTAGCTCTGAGCCTTCCTGTTATAAAATTGCTTCAGAAAAGTGCTTCATTCCAGTACTTCAGTTAGAATTTGTAGGAACTCACCTGGCAAATGACAGAACTGCTCAGCAGGGAGCTGTTACCATCTACCTTCAGTGATTTGCTTTATAAAATAATTGCTTCTTTCATTACTCTCCAGGAAAAAAAAAAAAAGAGAAAAGCTAAAAAATTATGAACACTCCTGTCTTGCAGTAACTTACATGACAACAAATAAAATCTGTTTTTATTATACTGAATAAGGTTTGTGTTGTTTAAATTTATAAGCAAACAGGCACAAGGAGGGTGTAGGAAAATGACAGGAGGTAAGCTTAGAGAAAACTGGGAAGTTACATTTGCATTCCAACAAAAGTTTTAATAATAAGGGAATTCTAGGGTGAAATGCAGTGGCTAAATGCAATGCCCTAAACCTCTGTGGCACTCCCCACACAATACATGCTAAGGGAGATTAAACAAAGGGTGGAGCAGAATGAGGACACCATGGCCAGGTTCTGTTCCAATCCCTGCAGGAATGGGAACTTGATGTTCCTGGGCAGATGATAAACCACATAGCAGCTGCTAACCAAGGGAGAGAGGAGATGTCCTGCTGCTGTGGTGAAATCACTCTCCTCAGGTGAACTTTGCTCATGGTATTGTCATTGTCATAACTAACTCACACCTGCATCCCTGTCCTGGGGTGACGTTATGATGCTTGTATCCCCATATGTGTGTTCTGTTTATGCTGAATATTATGTTCTGTGCCTTCCAGACTGGCTTTGAAGAGCGAATGTTTTGTTATGGTTTTGTTGTCAGCCTGCTCCCCCACAGCTGTTGGGACACAGAGACAGGGCAGTACATTTGCTTGGCTTTCTGCTTTGCTCTTGCTCTTGCTTTTTGCTTCTGCTCATTAGTCAGTTTAGCTAAGCAGTCTGAATTTTTCCCTGGACTGTTTTTCCTTTCCCTTTTTTGGACCTACTTGAGCCTGCTCTGGACTAGGACCTGGGAACACTGAGAGTTTGCGCCTTGTGGCTGCAGCAGCTGCCCCAGCGCCAGAGGGACTGAGAACACAGCGACCACCCCCAGGAGAGACTTTCTGAAGTTGTCATCCTTTTCAGAGCAGTGAAAGAGTTTTGTCACCTGGTATTGTTTTTGTGTGCTGAGGGGTGCTGTGCCTGTTAAATAAACAGGTTCTTTCCACTTCTCTCTGAGGAATCCTTCCAGAACTGGTTGAGGGGAGGGGCTGTGTGGGTTTGCTTTCTGGAGGGGCCCCTTTTGGAGGTTTTCTCCCAAATTTGCCCTAAACCAGGACAATCTCAAAGATATCTTCAGTGGGCATGCGATCTTTATTTTATTGACTGCACATCTGAGAGCCAAGGGAGAGAATTTTACACCTCTGGGCTGCTCTGTGCAGGGTCCCCATGAGGGGACACTGACAGACAGGTTTGGCACAGGGGTCTCAGCTTTTCTGAGGCACTGATAGAGCATCAAACACAGAGGATCTGAGGAAATCCTCCCTTTCTCATGACACAGGGCTCCTGTTATAAAGAAAAAATTCAGAATAACTTGGTGAAGCATCAGGACACACTGATCATTGACTGGGTAACAGAACAACAGAGAAGTAAAATCTCACCACACATTGATGGAAACATTTCTGGAAGCAAGCACGTATACAGAAAGACACTGCTTTATGGTAGCAAGATATTTTCATAACCAGAACCATTAGATTTAATCTTTCATTTTGAAATGAATATTCTAGTTGGCTGTTGGTATAAAGCTGAACCCAATGAAGCATGAAATTACAGGAAGGTATTCTTATACTATTTGCCGCTTAAGTGTATCTGCATTTTTTCACTGAGAGTACTCAAATTACTTTATAAATACCAGTACTCTATTTTACAGATGAGGAGACTGAGATGCTGAATGGTGATGTTTGCTGCAAAGGAATAACAAGCAGTTTAGCAACAGAGGTTTCACACCTAGTGGGGCTTAATTCAAAGAGTGCTTCCTCATGGACCACGCTCCCAAGGCATGACTATGCAAATAACTTCTGCATGTTTTTGTTTCTCTGGCAAATCCTCTCTCCAGTCAAGAGACTTATAGGTTGTCAGTAAATTCTCTTTGTTGCAATAAAAAGGAGAAGTGTTTTTTCAGAGTTCGAGCTAATCAAAAGGAGGTGGTTTTGGGTGGGGTTTTTCGCTTTTATGGGAAGAGAATCAAAACAACTTAACCATAGAAAGAATTAAAAAAAGGTTAAAGAAATTAGTTTATTGGAGACCAAACCTTGAATTTAGTAGCTAGACACCCAGGGAGCTGGGGAAAATGGAAAGAGTCACATTCAGAGTCCTTGCTCAGGGATTCTTTTCACTGATCAATCATTTACTGTAAAATACAGAAATAGCCCCAGGTTCACATAGCAGAATAAAACATTGATTCCAAGGTTCTGAATGTTATTTGCTTTTGAGCTTTTTTCAATGCTTTTTGAGGTCTATAAAGATTTAACAGATAACAACAAAAGACATAAAAAAATAATAATTACATCCTAAGACAGAAAAAACCCCTACCTAGAATTTTCCCAGCCTAAATCAGTACTTTTCAGAGCTACATCTTTGCAGTTTATTTTCTAATTAACTTAAAAGTTGAAGTATCCAATGGCGTAGCAAAATACAGGTTTCTTTTCTGGTTCTTAATTTGCAGAATAATTCATAATAGTGGAAGAAACTTTGTTTCCTAAGAAAATTTCATGTCAAAAACATGTTAAATTGGAAAAATATCTGGAGAGATGGAACTGCAGTGACTGCATACTGAGTGAGAAGACTTTGGGATTAATTAAAAAACTACTTGCTACTTCTACCAGCATGCATTCTCAGACATTGCAAAAATTCACCAGATATTATGAAGTAGCAGCAGTAACCAAGAACAAACAAAGCAAAAATTTTTTAAATAAAACACATCAAAAAACCTCCTCCCCAAAGCAAATATTTGCATCTAAAAGAAGTGTAAAAGTTCAAAGTATGAGAGGCATTCAACTTAAAAGAAATAGAACTTTTATGTAATGAAATTTATTGAATATAAAAAAATAATTGACCAAAAAAAAGTTATCAGTAATGTTTGTGACTGTCATTTTAGTGGAAAAAGTTGAGTTCAAGAATGTGAGTTTAGGATAGGAATTTCACTTTATTTACAGTATTATTGGTGCTTCACACTATGAAACAAATTTCTGGTATTGTTATTATTTTTAATCTACATTTCCCCCAACTAGAAAATAGATGAATCTCCAGTGCCATTGAAAATCTTCAATCTGTTTTATTTCAATCTGCAAGTATTCTAATTCCTGTACATTTCCTGTTCCTCATATGAAGCTCCTCCATCAGCACTTTTACATATTATTTCTAGCTGATCCACGACCTTTGGTAGAGAGCAAGTAAAACATCACAACAGGCAAAGAAATCTTTACAAAACCTTCAATCCAGTACTTTAAAATTCGGGATGTCCAACTAAAGAGACACTCAACAGCCTCAAGAAGTGTTGGGGCCTGCATGATAAAAAGAATGAAAAACTTCCCTGAGTGAATTCTTATACCATCCTGAACTTACATAATCAGGATTTTTAGATCAAGAGAATGGCTGGCAACTAAACTTTTTAAGATCCATGAGTCTCCACCTCTGCACCCTTTCATCTACTCCTCTGTGCATTGTCAGTGAAAAAGAGGTGAAATTTTTTAATTCTTCCTTGTGAATACAGTGTAAAATTCCTATATAAATTAGGAGAAGCATCTACCCAGAAAAGGATTACTTTTTTTTTTTTAACTCAGAAAACAATAATTAATCTCTTATGAATCAGAATATTCACCTTTCAAAACGCAGGTTAAATGTGTAACTTTTTTTTGTTTGAGTTTTTCCTTTCTAAGTAGCAGGAGCAGGCAAATTAAGAAATATAGATTTGTTTACATTCTTTAGAATTGATATACAACAGAGGAGAGCAAACTGAGGCATGAGATAAACTGCCACATTTTATATACAAATAGGAACCAGGCAATGACATATATTTTGTGTTAAACAAAGACAAAACAATAAATCTATAAGAAATAGGAAAGTACTGTATCTGTGGGGCACAGGGGTCAACTTATGAATTCCTGAGACCAGACTGAGGAGATAAAGCAGCTTCAAAGACAGACTGGCTCTGTTTTCTCAGCTAGTCCCTTCACAGGAGGTCTTCCAATAGAAGACTGCCCGGAAAATACAATTTTTATCTGGGACATGAACTCAAAGATCCTTACTGGTCACTTCCAACCTGAGGTATTCTATGATTTATAAAATTATTGCATTTTCAGCATCAGCTTCAGCAGGCTACTCTAGAGTTTTATGACACCACTCTCTCTCAACGTTGTACTTTCATTTAGACTGTGGCAAGCCCATAGCCATGCAAAGGAAGAAAATCCCAGATTTCATTTCCCGAGGAAGTTCTTAAATCAAAAGAACCCCAAGCAGACTTAGATCTCCAGGGTGCAACAGAAGGGAAAAAAAATAAATTAAATTAAATTAAATTGCTGCTTTTAGTTAATTAATTAAATTAATTTTTGAAGTTCTTTGATTAAGCAGGACGACTGGTTCATATGAAGTAATCATTGCTTGAAGAGTGCTACTCAGCAGCAGCATGGCAATGTCCAGCCTGGAGCAGCAGAACACTCAAGCAGTGGCAAGAACATCTTCAGGACTGTTCTCCCACACATGCTGAGGAGTCCCTTTGAAGGAAGATGCTGCAGCCCATGGCAGCACTGTGCCTCTCACTGTCCTTGCCTGATTGGTGCCTGTTCTGCAGCAGTTTAGAGGCTGGAGACACAGGCTGAAATACAAGACCTGCATGTTTGTCTGCTGGAGCAGGCAGGTTTTTGATCTCTAACCAGAATGTATTTGGTAAAGGGAGCACACCACAGATGCCCCCTCAAGGCAGCCCAGAATTCCTCTCTGCCAATGGCACATAAGGTTTAATCAACATATGAGAAAGAAGGAGAGAAAGCATCTACTGACCTTCTCTAGCCAAAACACAGACAATTTCATTCTTCTTAAGATAAAGTAGCTCAGCAAGCAATCCCCTGTTTTATTATGGGGGAAATGCAAGGCAGCCAACCATCCCCAGTAAATCAAGTTATCCCAAGCTGCCCTCTGAAGCTGCAATCCTCAGGACTGGAGTTTGGGATCTGCCAAATTAAAGCATTACTTAAGTAATCACCACTTTATAAATAGGAGAACAATTTCCCCTGTAGCCAGATCTCAATATGTGAGACAACAAGCAAATGTTTCCATATTTTAAATATTAACTCTCCTATAGACACACCTCATTTAAGATGGTGTCTTGTTAGTATGCCAAGTCTCAAAATAGCTGTACTATTACAATACTGGCTTATATCCTCAGCTCTGTAAATCATTGACTTCAATAGAAATAACTCAGTGCACATCAGCTACAGATCCAGCACACTGTTTATTGCTGAACTTGCATAGGAAGAAGTGCTTCGAAAAATATTATGTCCCTGTCATGTATTTCAGGAATGTATTTTCATGAGGACTGGTCAAAGCTGGCTTTTCCCTTGTATTTTCCCTGCTTTACTCACAGCTATTATGGGCAATTTTATTTATTTTAAAATGTTTGTCCTCATCCTTCTTATAGGTCTCTTTTGAGCCTGGAAAGGTCACAAGGTCTCCCCAGAGACCTCTCCAAGTCTCTCAAGCTTAAACACGCAAGAACCCAATGTTCAGCTGGTATCCAAAGATGACTATAACTCTGTCATCTTACTCCATAACTAGGAGACAGCCTGGTGCACTCTCCAGCAAGGCAGGAGAACTCTCCATGCACACCAGGATCTCCCCTTGACTGGGGAAGCCTCTCAAAGTCACTCCTTGAGGCAGCGCAATTCCTTGCAACAGATTTGAATAACAGCATGTTAAACTTTGAAATTTCAGATAAGTGATATAAAGGGTGGATTGTAGACACATAATCCTTTAGACACAAACTTTTGGCCAATCTCAGACTACTTGTGGATCCAGCTGCACCCAAATTCCCCTCAGAAGGGAGTTTAAAAAGCAAAGGAGTCCTTTCTGAAACTCACGACTCAGTGGGGTGTGTCCCTTGCAGTTTTATCTATGCAGTAAATTATCAAGTGTGCCTTGCCACTGGATCTTATTAAACCCCTGTCACATGAACAACTGTCACAGACATTTTTTCACAGAAATCCTTTCTTTCAGATTTCTGTGTCTTCTGGAAGGCTGAGGCCTCAGAAGAGAACATAAACAATTATTATCAGCTGCTGGGGAATGCAACAGGGGCACCTATTTTGATTGGTGATTGGTTCATGCTCCCATGTTTATAATTAAGGGCCAATCACAAAGTGTAAGCTAGGGACTGAGTCCTTGGCCACAACTTTGTTATAGATTCTTTCTATCTATTCTTAGCTAGCCTAGCTGCTCTGCAAACCTCTCTCCTTATTCTATTAGTATAGTAATAATGTATTATATATGATATATAAATAAATCAAGCCTTCTGATTCAAGAAACAAGATTCACCATCTCTCTCTCACCACCAGCGCCCACTCAGGCGCGGTAATAAACAACCAAACTTTGTTTAATCACTGTTTTATATCAATAAATATATTGGTACTTCTCTGTTACAAGAGAAGGCACAGCTTCATCCATGACATCTGGGTGTAAGGTTTCAACTACAATACCTGTTTTCAACAGATTACCTCCTGAGCAATTAACTTGCTAGAACTTTCCTGCCCAGCCAGGTGGATATCTTAAAAAATGTTCTTTCAAGCATCTGCAAAGAAAGTGTGGTCATGTGAATGTGTGAATCAGGAATAGGTGTAAAAAAAATACCACAAAAAAAAGAGAGACATTGAATGTAACTTTCACCTAAAAACTATGGATAACAAACTTAGTTTTGATATCTAACTTGGTTTCTTTTGCTTAAGCTTTCATGGGGACCTTTCAGCTGGAGCAGATGTTCAGACCAATGGTTCTTAAGTAATGGCTGGGACAGATAAATGTTGAACCTGAGTTTGGCTAACACAGAAACTGTGCCTGAGAAAGAAGTACTGGGAAAGTTTATGAAGGCATTTATGTGTAAAAATAATATTAAAAAAACCCATGGGCAGTTTTACTTCAAAGACTAATGTAAAAAATGAACAGCCAAAGTACAGCAGAAAGTTATTTTGTGGCTTCTTTGATTTTATTTTTTCTTTTATTTTTTTCTTTTAGTTTTTCTTTTGTTTTTGTTTTTTTAAGTAAAATTAATCTAGGGACGGGGAACAAAATGAAGCATAAGCAATAAGTTCAACACAAAAGTGTTATTCTAAATAAAAGGGCAAGTCTCCCAGTAGCCCATAACTTTTATTATTTAGACTGTGTAAAGTTACAAATAACACTAATTTCCATCCAAGGAGCTACAAAAAATAATAAATCAATGGACCTTTTTAAGACAAGCATTGTTACCTTTATTATAGTGGAGGACAAAACACTGCACAGCATGATAAAGGGACTATTCATATCCATCCAGTATTTACATAATATCTGATAATGATGAGTTTTATCAGATTTCAATATGTGACCAATTTACATAATCATAAAAATATGTGAAAATACAGCCCCAGTTTATGGACTATTTATGGACACCCTATTTCCTTGTTACACACAAGCAAGTCCTCGCTCGAGCACACACAGCGTGCACCAAGGGTGGGTGGAGAAAAAAGCCACACTTGATACTCCAGGCTTTTCTGCATGCAAGTGATAATATCTTTTAATTCATAGTCCAAAACATAGGAAAACACTGCTGGTGTGCAGGCACAAAGCTGATTAAAGAGTCAGGTTGTCAGTGGAGCAGCTGACTGGCAATTAGTTACCTGAATAAAAAGAAGGTTGTCACAACAGAGCAGCCTCCTATGAGTTACAATCACCTTTATACTTGGACTAAATTTGCAAAAAGCACAGAAATATTTCATAGTTTGTAAGAAGAACTTGCAAGATTTTGGGGGCTACATTTAAAGAGAGGAAAATTATGAATTCACCACCAAGTGTAGACACTTAAAAGCTTAAAGGCAATGAGCACAGAAGGCAATAGAACCTCAGGAAGTTTGTGGGGAAAAAAGTAATATATAGATATAGATCATATAGATATATTTTCTCAAATACTAGCCCTGAAGTCTAAGAAACAATTCACTGAAGCATGCCAGTTGCTATTAGCCCTATAGAATTTGTGAAAAAAAGGGCCAGTGGAGTTAAATTGCATATTTTGTACCAACAGCAAAAAATGCTAAGATACAGAATATGAATGGTAGACTATTTTAACAGACAAAAGAGAAATATACACGAAAAACAAGCATTCAAGTCCCCAAAAGATCATGTATTCATCACTGGTGAAGCAATAAGTTTACTTACTTAAGTTTTCTTAAGCTGCTTAATATAATTTATACAGAGACTAAATCTGAACTGTGACAGCCTGACTGCAGAACTCCCATGAGGTGATGGAATGACAGATTCTGATTACATGACATCACATCTTAGATGAAGAGGGGGAAAAAAAGAATTTGAAACTTGGGCCAAAATGTTCCCACTTGTGTGCCTTAGGTTGTCACCAAGAGAAATCTGTACTTTGGCACCTAAGCTGAAGTGTCTTTATTTCATCCCTCACAGCTACTAAATAAAGCCTTTGATGTGAGACCAATAGAAGATTCAACACCTCTATAAATCTGAACATTTTGCACACCTATTTTCAGTATAAAACCTTAATGAAAAAAATCTCCTGCAAAAAAGGAAGGTGCAATTGTCATTCATATCCAAACATATAATGCAGTTAAAAACATAAAATCCCCATGCATGAAGGTATTTTTTAGTACTTATGATATTGCTTCAGAGACAACTAAAGAAGTCAATTCAGGCCTCTAGGTGAAAAATCACACTGAATTAATTAAATTTCAAATGTTAATATGTTAGCATGTAGCATATATAGGCTATAAAGGATGAAAATAGTCCAAATATTTCAAGACAGATCACAATGCATGAGACATAAATAATCTCTTATTAGATGGAGTTTTCTTGCTGAAAAACTGAAACTATAGCAAGAGTCAACCAAAATATATAACTCTAGATAAAATCTATTTTTCGACAATAAAAAACCCCGCTTAGCTAGATAGGGATTCATCTACATATACACTGATATTTTCTTATTATCAAATAAAACATTACATAACTCCATGGGGGAGAGATTATACATTTCATTTCAAAGTGTTTTGTCCATGTACAGATCCATGTTGGTCACAGTAGACAGGTTTCTGCTTCCTTTCTGCTTTTGATAAATCACAGTCAACTTTTACAGGATTATTTCTCTATGCACTGTGTACTATTAGAAGCAGAGGTAGTGACATCTCTCAGGGTACTTTGACTGCACAGAAAAGAGGAAGCAAGAGAAGATTTTTTTTTTTTTTTTGCCTGGTTTTGCATTCCAAAGAGGTTTAAATACCTGTGTATTCAGATAGGCAGGTGCTTAGCCAGCCTTGCCCTGAGAATGGCTGGTACATCTCCCTGCAGTAATCAGAATGCAGAGTTTAGCACTCATTTGCAAGGATCATAATTAATACAGTAGAAATCTTTGTTTAAACGTTGTCTTGGCTGAGCATGTTCAAAATTAATGTCACATTGAATTGTTGCAGTTGATGCTTTCATTTGCATTTGATATGGGACTCAGATCCCATGTAGGAATTTTGGAAAAGAGTGTATGCTTCTTTATTTTTTGAAAAAGCTCTTAGTGTTTAAGGGTTGTTTCCCCCAAGTTTCAAACTTGGCAAGCAGTTGCAGGTGTCTTAGCGATTTCCATTTCAACATTTGATTTATTAAAAATAACCTAGATATAGTTTAATTTACTTGCAATTTTTTTTTTTACCTGTCCTTAAATGGAAAACCTGTGCACTTCAAAATTGTTTATTTCAACAGCAGCATCTGCAAATATCTGTGTAATGTCTGTTGAAATTCTATTCTATAATTTGTTGCAGCAGTATTTCTTCAGGCACCATAGCTGATATGCTTGTAACTTCTTTAGTAGCTTCTTTAAAGGAAAAAAATTTCTTTGCCTCTCCCGGCTCTGGATAAAGAAAAGCCCCAATGTCACTAAGCTTTCCCAGATCAATTTCATTGTGTATTTACTGATAAAGGAAGTTAGGAGAGAGCAATTGTAAAAAGATTGTTCTTTTTATGATGTAGCAACATGCTACACAGGTTGCTTGTGTCACAGAGACATGTATTATCACAAAACATTTCTTAATTTACAGTGTTGGGGATTCTCTGGGATATTTAATTCAAAATGATAAGGATCTTGCAATCAATAATTAGTTAAGGCAGTCTAAAATGAGTTCAGTTTTTTGGATGATAAAGTTCTCATAAGATGAAAACCTTTCTAGTTTTAGTCAAAATACTGGCTTCTCTTGGCTTAGAACACAACTTGAACCCAAAACTCTGTGGCATGTTCAGATCCATGTCATTTAGCAGCTCCCTAAAAGGGAAGGTTTATGAGTAACTTGAAACAGTGATTTCTTCCTGCAATGCACAATCAAGATACTTCAGGGACTGCTGCAAATGTGACTTTCATCTTCTGTTTTCCTGTGGTCCTGTTAATTTGGGTAATCAAAATTTAAAGTTAAAAAATGCTCATTCTTCAAGTTATGTGTTTTTAATGATAAATACTATAACTGGATAGAGAACCTCTCAACCTGTGTGTTGTAAAATTAACAACATTTGGTGTCCATTAGCCTCCAAATAAACTTATTTTCTGTCTGCATTTTGTACATGCACGCAAATTAGGCTATGACAAACAAGATGAATTCTATCTGATGAAAAGTAGTCTGCACCAAAAGTTATGCTGCAGATATTTTCCATATGACAATACTTACCAAGAAAAACTTTCATGAAATGTACCTTACATTAAATCCAAAATATAATATAAGAAATTGCTCTGATAATGATTCTTCGTATGTAACATCAGGAAGTATTATAAAATACATTTTATAGATATGTTACTGTTTTGCCAGACTTTTTATTAAATTGCTGATTAAAAAAGAAAAAAACAATTCTAATTTACTAAGTTGCAGGTTAATAGTATTCTGAGTTTAAAACACATTTTAAAGAGAATGAATTCTGATTAATAAATTTCTATCAAATGATTAATCTCTTGATTATTTTAATTAGAATTTGCTAAATGTACATTATTTCTGCCACTAGAGTAGGCAATAAATTATATATGCACTTAGTTTTATATGGCTTACAGGCTTGACAAATTGCTTATTCAGAATGACTAACTAATCTATCACTTTTTTTAGCAAAGAGTACAAAGTATAAAAAGAATCCTAATAAATTTACTAAACACCATCTACGTACAGAATGAAATTAAACAAATTAAATTAAAATTTCATTTGCACACATGGTTAAGCAGGAGAATGTTCTCAGGTACTAGAATCTAACAATTAAATTCAATGAGCATAATAACAAATTGTTTCCATGTTCTAGAAATGTCTGCATTTTGAAGTAATCACCAGCACAAGCTCTTTTTGCTTTTCTGGGACACTTTTTCAATAAGAGCAGCGCAAAGGACAGAAGGTACTCCACTCTAAGCCTGCAGTGCAGGACTGTTTTAAGGTTTCTGGAGAAAATGAATTTATATTTTCCTGAAAATGAAGGCCAAACACTGTAAAGTTAACTCATCCATACACAATGGCTGCTCTGGGGGTACAATACCATCCTGCCGAAACCTGACCTGATATGGCAGCCCTTAGGCCACTGAGCAAGCCAGGCTTAGTGGGCTCTGAACTCACACTACACCAGGTGCACTTCCAAACACCAGCTCAGTGTCTGCCAGCAGCCACTGATACCACACATTCCAAGAAACCTCCAAAGCTTTTTGTCTCCCTATTTCCTTTTCCAATGTACAGCCCAAATTTAGCTGAGCTCTGCTTTCTGGGGGACTCTGTGTAGCCATATTGACAAGAAAAAAAAGGATTTGGATATGTTCTAAATCATTACTAAATCTGGACTTTTGACAGCTTGTGGATCTCCTAATGGCTTTCTCAGGAACCTGGTGAAAATTATTTTACAAACAAGTCATGTACAGCAGGGGAAGCAGAAGACTTCTGTGTGCTATTCACATTCTCTAAACAGAGGGAGACATAATTCTCTCTCCCAGGATTTTTCCTGGGGAAGGCAGTGAGAAGCTCAGAGGGAGAAGAGAAAACAATTCTTATCTCTACTTGCTGCTCCTGTTGTTTGGCACTTGTGGAATGTGTTATGGAGGTTGTTTACCTAGAGTGATTTGTTGATTGGACTCTGCTGATGGTTGTTTGGATTGATTGGCCAACTGGATCAAAGCTGTGTCGTGTCTGTCTGAAAGGGTCACGTGTTTTTCTGTAGTATAGTATAGTATGTAATATAATATAGCTTAATAAAGCATTTTTTTAGCCTTCTGAATCATGGAGTCAGAGCACATTATTTCCCCAAGGGGGTCATCGATACTTCTGCACTACATAATTCTCACCCAAAGACCTGGGTTCACATTTCCTGTAGGTCCATGCATGAACACCCACTTATGCAAACTGATTCTGCAAGGGAAATATAAAAATGCCCCTCCATCACAGATGTTTTTTCCTTTGTGGCACCTCTGGATGGGAATTACCCTTCAAAACATCCTGTATTGTAACTGTATGGTTACAAGAAGGGTTCTTAAACAAAGATCCTTGCTGGTGCCCACAGAACTGTGGTCAGGTAGGGGAAAAGTTTTCAGACACTTTTGCAGCTTGCTCCAGCCTGGCTTTAAACAAGCCTATTTTTGTATTACAATGTTAGTAATTACTGTTAGTTTCTAACAGTTCTAGGAGGCTGAAACAATAAGGGAAGGCCTGCTCTTCTGTTCAAGGCAGCCAAGGCAGTTCAGTGCTAGCAAAAGTACAATTGGTGGTTCTTGTGAAAAAACGCAAAATATCAGAAGTCCTTTGAACCTTAATCAAAACTTGATGTCTGTCAATTGTTCTAGACTAAAATGTGTTAAGAGTTTTATTTTGCTATCTGAATAAAACTAAACCAACATTGACACCTTTTATTACACAGATTCCTTAAAATCAGAGGTGAGGGTGAAGACATTTACATGTTTCATCTCCCCTGTTAGCACTCCCTTTGTTGTGGAGCCTCTATAATTTAAGTCTCAGTTCAATCCCTGCAAAGCATGTAAGCTGTGAGCCCCAGATCTCAGGCTAAAGACTAAAGAACCATGACACAGCTGTCATCACTGGAGTCTACAGGATTTTTAATCTTCTCAGAGTCTGCCTAATAACTGTTGTCTGCTTCATTGTCGCAGAGCTATAATTTGGCCAAGCATTTGAGTGCAATTTTGACATCTACCCCTTAAAATCCATTATCTCGCTTCAACAGTGTACAAAACACTGAAGCATTCAAAGCAGGAGGAACATCAATAACAGCCCCATAATGATATTATTCCAAGGATCTATATTAAGTCTGTGCATATCCTTTTCCATCCTCAATTTGCTATCTGTTGTTATCAACAGCCTGCTGAATACCACAGGAAGTGGGAGAGTAAAGATGATAAATGCATACAGCTTTCTCTGTAAGCAGGCAATATTGTGAACACACGGATGGAATAGCACTGAGATCAGCAGGCCTCCCCATTGCTAAGGATTTTCTTGCATGTTTACAGAACAAGAACTGATGGCAGTGATTGTTTTCCACATTCTGTAACAGCAGTCCATCACAGTATGTGTTTGTGTAACTACAAAAATGTATGTATTTGTGTTACTAGAAAAAAAGAAAGCTTAAAGTGTTTATCAAGTTGTAAAACTTACTTAAAGCTTCATGGGAAAGTTTCATCAACTGTTTCATCAACAGTTCAGGACTGAAATAAGTTCTGTATAAAAAAAAAGGCAAGTGTAATTGCAATTTTAAGAGCAGAAATCCTGTCTTAATGACAGACACAGAACATGAAGTTACTAGAGAAAACTTCAGCTCTGTGCTTATTATCCTTTCTCTCTAAAGACAGACAGCTGCTGACGTGGTTTGACCAAAATATTAGCAAAAGCATGTGCAAGCTAATAGCCAGGATTGTCCAGACATCTGCCTTTTACAGAAACAATTTCATTTCTTTTTTATTTGCATACCTCAACATGCTCTTAGATAATGAAGTTTCTCTGTTTAGAGGACATGGTCTTTTAGACCAAGGCTTTGCCTCTCACAACTAACAAGGGAGCCATTTCTTGAGCATTGCCTTTGTGCTCCTGCCAATCTTCAACCTGCAGCAAGACCTTCACCTCCCCGTAGTGTCTTTCCCTGGTGTTTTGCTATAAATCCTGGTGATAGAAAGAACAGTTTTCTTACTAGCAGCTCAGTCATCAATGGCCAGAGTCCAAGCACATTTCTGCTAACTCACTTCCTTCTTTTCTTTCCTTGGTACAAATTTCTGCAGCACCTGGATGCCTTCTTACAGCTTAGGCTCCCTTGCTCATCATATTGTGCGGCTCCCATGTTCAGACAGCTCTCTTTAATCTTTCTGTGCAAAAGCACCACAATTTTCCTTTCCATTGCATTTCTCTTCTCAGTCTTTGACTCCCTTCTGCCACTTCTTTTCTCTTTTTTTATCTTTACTTCCCTTGTCCATTGATGTTCAGCATTTCTCGACACATTTCTGATGCACAGAAACCCCATATTCTGTCTTTGAATCCCTGTTTTGTGATAAATTAATATGCATAGAGCTGGATGACTTTGAAGGTAATAAAGGCATTTAAACAAGGGGCAAACAGGTAAAAAGAAACTGCTTGTTAGTGTCAATGTTATGACTGCTGTATCCAGGGAAAGGAGGAAAGGCTCCAAACAGTGGTTTTATCATCCAAAATTATTTAATGTTTTACCATCCTTGGAAGATGGATTTAAGATACATTATGTTGCACATTGTTATGTGCTACCAGTATGTACCCTTTTTACTAGGGAGAATGGTATTCTATTATATTCCACTGGTGAGTAGGCATTAAAATTTTCCTTTCCCAGTTGCACTGCATGTGAGTGTGTTAGACCCATGATATTGAAACCCTAATTCTTTTGCTTATGGCATTAAACACCATTCATCCTGTCTGAAAATTCCCAGTTCAGTCCTTGTTGTTTTGGCCATCACAGTTCACCCAATTTGTGCATGATTCCTTGTATAAAGGAAGCAAGGTTTACAAGGAGCTGTGGTATTATTTGTTAGACCAATTGATACATCTACAAGATGTATCACAGACTGTCTTTCAGGGAAAGTCTTTAAATTTTATCCCTAATTTTATCTTAAACTTTATTTTCCACGATTTATCTCAAGTGGGATATCCTTTCAGATGTTTTCTTGGTTATATCTTTAGAACATCTTGTCTGTCCTACTTGTACCACACCAAACACAAACCTTCATGCCCAGAGGAACATGGACAGGATAAAAATCCCTACTGTTTAAAGTGAAAGTGCATTTTCTTCATGCTTGTTTTCAAAGATGAAGATGAAGAAAGCACCAGCTGGAAAACAAAATTCTGCTAAGCCAGCTTGAAACATTTATATATATTGTGTTCTTTGAAAGTGTGCCATCTTGGGAACTCTGACTGAAGGGATATAGGAAGGAAGGAATAGAGCATTGGAAACTAGACCAGAAGGTAGATGGACACATCAGTAATTTATAGACATGCGTTTAGTTTAGTCAGCTAGCTTGGATCCAAAATTTCTTCATGACAGTTATTCCATGGAGGGCCTATGAGTCTGAAATCTGAATGTGGAAAGGAGAGGATTCACTGCTCCACAAAATTGCAATTGCCTCAAACCTGAGTATCTCTTCATGTGAAATAAGAAAAGCAGGCAGGGATGCTCAATTTCTGGAGGCATAAACTAGTTCTGAGTCTGAGCAGTGTCTGGTCCCCTACTGCCATATTTTTGAATATTGCTGTGCAGAGGTTATCAGGCAGCCATCCAGCTGGTTTTACATTGATACTCTCGTGATATCTGTGTATCTCCCACACTTTCATATTCAGCTCTGTGATGCAGAAAAGAACAATCTCCAATGGGCTCACAGCTCCTGGCAGTGCAGCCAGGTTTAAGTGAATTTTCAGAGATCAAGCAGCTCTGTGGCAGAATAGGGATAGTTACAAGAGGAGCTTTCCAGAAGAGATAGGTACAAGCAGGAAACAGGGATCCCTGCATTTTGAGGCACTTCCATGTAGCCTAGGGTAATTTCTTCAGGAATTCTGTAACCACAGAAACCCATGAAGACCGGCCAATCAATTGGTATTAAATGGTCCCTCTTCAGGACTCAGCACCAGGTGCCAGTACATACTCTCTGAAACATAAAATGATTGGAAAATATTTGGATGTTTTTTTTTCACTGAGGAAACAGGATCTGCTTAATTAAAATCATATGAGTGAAGGGAGACTAGATCATGAGACCCTTTCACAAAAGACTCCTTATCCTTTCAAAAAACATATTGAATTAATACCCACTATTTCAGAAATGTTTAGTATCAAGCCATGTTTGTGTTTCAATCTATAGGACAGGAAGCTCATCACTGCAGAGAAGTTGCTGATCATCCAAGGAAACAGAATTCTGAAAATTTATTTAAATATTTAGTGTGTCGTTTGCTTGGTTGGGTTTTTTCATAAAAAAGTACAGCATAATCATTGCCTTTTCCTAACTGGGCAAATAAATAACTCACTTGAGATTTTTTTTTTTGTTTAAAACATATGTGATTCCATTGCCCTCTGTTCCCTTCCTCAAAAACTTCCTGTCCCTAAGGAAAAGCTGTATTGCAGTGTTAAAAGAGGTGTGAAAAGTACACTATCTCTAATGAAACATTTGATTTTGATGTATATTTAAAAATGCAAACTCCCTCTTGGAATGGAATTATGACCTCTTTGAAGCTGTGCTGGATTGGGCAGATTCAGGTAAAAATTAAATTACCCATCATAAGAGGGCCTTTCTGCTGAATGCACTGCTTAAAGCAACTCTGAAAGAGCATAACAAAGAAATAAAGACATCTCTTGCTTCAGAAGGAAGTTATTTAAAGCCTGTTTTACTCCTTCAAAGCTCAGCTCCATGTAGAGTTGAACAGTTGTGCCATGTGTGGAGGGAGCATCCTTGACATCTACCGAGTCTTAAAGAGAGCAGGGGAGATCACTGGCATTTCAGAAATGAGCACACCCTTTCTAAGCACAGACTTCAAAGAGGACAAGACAGAATGCTTTCCCTTCTTTGAAATATTCAGCTGCTGAAAGAAACTGTATTTCTTATTGATTTTCATCAACTCCACTCATCTTACAGCTCAAACCTTGAGCACAAGGGCTATTTTGGAAGCCATTATTAAAGATAAAAATCCCCTGGAGTGTAAGAGTGCATTTTAAATTATTTCAGTTATTTATTTCTTTGTTACTGTGTCTGATTTTGCTTTCTGTGAGTTCTTTCACAATTTTATCAGCTTTTGCCTTCTGTAGATTTTGTGCTTTTTCGAAAGTTCGCATGAATGTTTGTTGGAATGTTCAAATCTTTGTTGAATGTTCAAATCTTTTCAAGTCCTGTTCTGGCACCCCTGTATTTAGTGGCACTTTCAGTTTCATCCAAACACTGAAAACAATGTTCTGTTGTTCATGGCTGTGAGGAAGGTTCAGAAGAGACGGCCAAGGGAGATGTGCCCATGAAACTCAGTTCACTGAAACAATGTGACTGCCCTGCCTTAGCCAGCCCACAAGCATGGAGTCATTTTGTGACTCAAGACAACATAGAGCATAAAATCAGACCAAAAAATTTCGGAACAAAGCAATGGCTTCAAGCAGCATATGCACAGCATCAAAAAGATGGACAGTGGGAATCACAGTGATATTGTGATTAAACTCTATATTGTTATTACTGTGTATTTTTCTAAGTGTAACTTACAATATTATTGTTTTATGCAATATATTCTATCTTTAAATAAGATAATTTGGTATTGAACATTACACCCTCCACACATTAAATATCTAAAAGAAACTGATCAGTATTGAATTCTAAAAATGAATCCGAATAAGCAGCTGGTTTTAAACCAAGAGGTTTAAAAACAGTTTAAAGGAGTTAAAGCCTAGAAGAAACAAATGTTCAAATCCTTTGTTTAAGATTTTATAGTAATTGAATTAATAATTAACAAAATTATTAATAATGACATAATTTTTTGAGGCATGAATGATAGTCCTGGGGAAATAATCTTATGCTTAGTGGAGTCTGATTTATGGATATGTCATTTCCCCACACCATCAGAAGCAAACGGGACAAGAGAACATGCCACTTTTTAAATTGATTCTAAATTATAATATATTTTCAGAGGCACTCATACCCCCTTTATGCCTACTAAATTTTGTATATTGTATTATTAATAATTTTCATTTCTATTGTATTATTAATGTATTTTATATATTGATATATTTTTATTTTATCATATTATTGCTTAAATATCATAGAGTATTATTACTTAAATAAAAGATGACACCATCACTTCAGGCATAAATATGTTACCTAGCTAATTTAAGCTGTTTATTTTATTCGTTGGATAACAAGACTAATCTAGACAGATCTAGGCAGAAATGTTTGGGTGCAGGGTCTGAAGCAAGTCCTAAGCAAATTCCAACACTTTTCAAAAAAGGTAATTTATGGGAAAAATGTCTCTGCATGGCCTAGAGTTATTGTTTATTCGTTTGATTTCTTGCCAAGTAATGGGGCATAATTAAAGTAAGTTCTAGCTTGTTGTATGGGAAGGGGAGAGTTTGTGAACTTTGGATTTGATTTATTTATCAAAAGCCTGATAGTTAATTCAATATCTAATGCAGGTCTTATTATAATATTCTTTAAAAATAGCTTAAAAGAAAGTCCAAAGTCTGTTAGACAGTTGAACAAGGTCCTCAGTATTATTCCATTGAAGTCAATGCAGAAGAATATCAAAGAGGATTTGCTATCTGTGACTTGGTTTTCATGTAAATTCCCACCTCTGTAACTAGCAACACATGCTGCTCAGGGCTTTTTGCTTATTTGGTTACTCATAACGATTAAATAGAATGAACTAGAGTATTTTACATTGTTTTGAGAGTGGAACATGGGTTTATTCTGCTGAGACCTTTGACTTAGCGTTGGTTCATATTAATTTCATGGTGTGACTAAAATTGATTTCTAGAAAAGAACATGAAAGAGGTAGAGAGAAATTACTCCAACTCCTCAAAATTCTAGATTTTGAGACCACATCCCAGACATTTGGACGATGCTGTCACTGCTGTCAACTTCTTACAAATATATCCTGACACAGAGAGACCGTGATAAGGGAGAACCGTATCACAGAAGGCACACATCTCTTGTCAATTTGGTACCCCAAGGAAGTTAGGCTGCCTAAACGTTTGTGGAAGCAGGACTTTCTGTTGCTGACCATTTGTGAATGGTCATGCCTTCAAAGAAAATAAATGGAAACCAAAGGTTGTCATTATAGTCTACTTTCTGCCTTGTCTATTTATCTTTAGGACAAAACAAACAACATTAAACCTGAGAACTTGTCTAGTTTCATTTAAGGAAAACAAATACTCAGCACTGCTTTTAGTAAGTAGGTCAGAAAACTCTCCAGGGCATCCAGCATGCATTTTGTGTAAACATGAGTTGTTAGGCAAATGAGCTTAAAAAATGGACACAGAAGATTTTAGCATTTACATCATGATCTCTTCTTGGGATTAAAAGGAAACAAAAGAAGCTGTAAGAGTCTTACTGCTATCTTGGCTCAATATTTCTCTTCCATGGTGTGAAAGGATGTCTCAGAAATCTTGGGCTTTGTAAGCTTAGGTGTAAAACCAGTGTACATTTATAAAGCTTTGACTCTGGCACACCTCACCCCAATTGACACAGACTTGGGGCATTAGCAGCCCATTTGAAAAGGGACTGAACTCAGCTTTCACATTCAAAGCACAAAGACAGATGTTCCTGGGTTGTTAGTTCAGGAGACAGGGTAGAAATCCTCTCAGGCTTTTGTATCCCAAGTCAGGACTATCAAACTCCTCAGTCTCTCATACAGTGTAGGGTTGCCACTGACTGGAAGATACAGGAGGTTGGATACTTTTTCCAATAGCTGGGTACTGTGTGGTTAAAATGATCTCCCTTCTTACTCCAGAAGAGGTTTATGAGAAATGTTTAGTGAGATGGATTTCAAACTATGACCCTCCCCTCAAAATGTTCCTTCCGATTTGCAAGGTCTTTGGGGTGATCCAGCTCTCTTTGGACTTGATTGTTGTTGGAAGTTGCGAATTCCTCATGGACAGTCCATCCTGACCTAGCTGGACTGAGAACTACGACTTAATTATTGGAATGAATGGAGCAATTCATCATCACAAAAAATTTAGCTTTTTTTAGGTAAGTGTATTGTCAACAAGCAAGCTGCAGTTCTCTTAGTTGTATTTGGTATTAAGCATAATTCAGTAAGCAGTTTTTGTGGATAATTCTGGCTTTATTATAGGTGATCCCCAAGCATTTCCTAGTGAATATTCAATAGCTGGTAGCAAAGTTGTTTTGCAGTGGGTACTCAGAAAATATATCTTTCTGAGCAGATGAGTTCAGTTCTAATGGTTGATTTTCAATGTGACTACTCCATTTCACTTTATTTTCTTGTGGATGCACAAGACTTAAATGTCATATCATTTTCCAAGCAATATAACATCAATATTTACTGATGTCAGCCATTTACTAGGCTTGTTCTACCAGCATCCTTACTTTCTGGCTATCTAGAATGATGCATTTAAACATAGTTTTAAGTTCTCCATGATTTTTAGACATCCACAGTTCCTTCTGCATCATTGCATGGGGCAGCAACAGAATGGGATGTCAATAATTACCCCAGCATATTGCCAGTAACAAAACATGTGTGTGATGGATTGGAAGCTCATTACATGGTTCCCTAAAATTAAGTAAAGCTTCTTCTAATGGAACTTAATCTCATCAAACCTGCAGAGAACTATTGCCCTAATAAACCACATCAACTGTAGTTCTGCTCTCTAGCATGGAACTCCCTCCTCAGTGTTATAATAGGCTAGCACTGTCATTCATTAGCTTTATTGTCATTGACCTGCTAATTGAACCCTTTGCCAGTTGGGAATAATCTGGTAGCTAACTCATAAAATAATAAATGTTCAGAAAGACAATAGGATAAAATATATTTTGTCTTGGTAATAAAGCTGTAATTAGGCACATTACAATTCCATATCTATTCATAATAAGGGCATATAACTACAAGCAAGCTGGGAAATATACCAACTTTAATTTCCAGACAAGTGTTATCTGTCAGACATTTTTAAGCATAAATGCAGAAAACAGAGAGACATTTTGTAAGTATACAACTTGGGTCATTACTGTGCCCCTCCATCTCTTTCATGTTTACTTCCAGAATTTGGTTTTTAGAGGAAAAAAGGTTCCCTTTTATTTTAGGGTAGAGATTCAATCTTAGCTACTGCTTGTAATGTGCTTTTGAGACACTTGGAGAAAAGCCAGTTTATAAATGCTAACAATTCTTATTTGTATTCTTTGTTATTGTAATATTTTCCCATCACCAGCCACCTTTCCCCTCTGAAACAAAAGCTTCCGTATTAAATGTATCTATTCTACGCTTAAAAAGCATCTAGCATTCAGGGAAGAAAAGAATAGAAATGTCACAGCATAAAATACAATCTCTTCTTTGTGGAAATTTCTGTCATATTTTATCTGCATCCTACATCTACATATGAATGGACAAGTATTCATCGTGAAACCATTAGACCTTCACAGGATGAAAGGAAATATAAATAGTTTGAAAAATGAATGCAAATACACATGCAATATTTTTCTCCTCTGCATTAGACAAAAATGTATGCACATTAAGGGCTTAAAGAGCTGGAAGTGTTCAAAAATATTCTGATTGGAACCAGAACTAGATCAGAAATATGAGCAGGCTTTGAGCTACTGCACCTTAACTCCAGCCAAAGTCAATGAGCCATTTGTGAGATCATTTGAAGTGCACGTGTAAATCCCTGCTTGCCCAAGGCAGTCTGGAGTAGCCAGATATATAGATCCCCTATCTGCTTTTCATCTTGCCCAGACCAACTCCTTAGCCCTCTCTTAAAGAAAAAAATTAATATTTTTCTCATCCCAGATCTTCAGAGCATGATTTAACGAGTGTGTCCCCTCCTTTAAGCTGTGTCTCCATAGTCATACCATAATTTCTACGCAGAAGTGGTTCTATCAAAATATCAGCACCCCATCTTACCTAAAAACTACATCAGTCTTATCTTGTTCTGAACTCTAAACAAAATGTGTCCAACCTGTCAAAAAATTTAGGTCAGTTCTTCTGTTAGAAAGACCTTTTTAAAGTATTCATATTAGTGGATAGGTGTGGAGAATTCAGGTAGATAAGAATTCCACCCTTTAATTGCTGTAATATTTGTGTCCATTTCTCTGGTCAAATGCTCACAGTCCTACTAATCTGGAATGGATAAACAGCATTTTTTTTTACCTCAGTGATTTTATTTCCCATATTTGAATATAGAACACATACAAAACAATCTACCACCTACTAGGAAAAAATAATTCTGAGACAGTCATCCACAACATCTGCAATATGTAAGGAATATGAATATTATCCTCTAAAATATACTGCCAGGTGTATGAAACTGAGATTCACTGTGACCTTTTTACAGCTAAAAGTTTGAACTACCTACAATAATGTGTTATCTGATCTTACAGAAGAATATATGGCAATGGTAATTACTGGTGCTTGTTTAAAGATTTTTAAATTACTACTTCATAGTATTAAAAAATACTTTCCATAAGGTGCATTTGAAATCTGGCCTAGGAATTATTACAACCTCCAGTGTGAACAAGCTGAATTTTCTGCCTGCAAAGGGCTTTTGTGCTCTTGACCTACACTTTATTATCTCCTCTGAGAGATTAGACATGTACATGCTATTTCTACACTTTTTTTTTTTTCTGGGAAGCAATACATCTATGAGATACTGGTCAAGATATCAAAGCTCCTTGGGTTTGGTTTTCTCAACCCTGCAGCACTGAAAATCTTAATTGAAAGCCCTTCTCAGGGTTATGCATAAGAGATCTCTAATAGTGTCCAGCATAAGACATCTCTAATAGTCCTATATTGTGGACAATGTGAGCCCAGAACTTAAAACACCTGAATCCAGGTGTACAAGAACATAAGCATCATAAAACTTACAAACTAAAGAATTGCAGGCACTAAATACAGCAAACTCCTATTTCACCCAGATCATGAGACAAAGTTTGGCTCTTTACATCTTTATTTGTTTAGCAGCAGAAAGCAAGTTGTGCTTCAAATGTAGTATTGTGCTTCTGTTTCCTTGTGGATGGAAGAATTCAAGTCCTGGAAAATAATTCCTTTGTCCACAACCTTAAGCTTCTTATTAGGCATCCTCTTGAAATGTGTTCATGCTTTGTCCCATTGTTGCTCCTTCTCCCAGGTGTATTTCTCGAAGCTGTGCAATTCCCTCCTCAGCATCTGGGGTTTGGGCAGAGCCTTTTCCTGTTTTGAGTAACTGGTTACACAGCTGGGAGATCCTGTACAGAGCAGCTTTCTGTTCTTCCTTAGTGGAAAAGAGGTCTTAGACTTCCCAGACCACAGGCTCTGCCTCAAGCCTTGCACAGAAAGAATGAGGAACAGTGTCAAGAATAACCAAGCATTGGAACAGGTCACCCGCAGAGGTTCTGGAGTGTCCTTCTCTCAAGGTATCCAAAATCTGCCTGGATGTGTTCCTGTGCAGCCTTCTCTCAGTGAGCTGGCTTTAGCAGGAAGGTTGTGCCAGATGATGTCCAGAGATCCCTTCCAACTCCAGCTGTTTTGTGATGGCTGATTCTGCAGATTTCTAAATAAGATCCTTCTCTATTGCCCCTGGGATGAAGTTTTTCAGCCCATTAGAAGAATCTCCTTTTTTTCCCCACATCTCTAAACAAAGAGTAACTCTTTTGTGTCTTTATAACCAACTCAAAGAGCAAGTTCCTGCCTGCAGTTAAAGCTGAAATATTGATTTAAAACAGGGCTCAACATTGTCTGGTATAAAGAGACTTGGTTTATCCTGGAACTTTGATGATGTAAGCCAGAGAGCTCTGCAACCTACCTATTATAGTTTAATTCTGTTCAAGGATTTCAGAAGATATGTGGGGAGGAGGATGAGAGCTCTGCAGTTTTTTCTGTCTTTCTCAGGATATCAAAAGCACAGGAGCTCAGCCCTCCTTGCCATAGTAAATGGAGATAATGAATGGACAGTGCATGTGCGTGTGAAAAGAAAATTTAAATAAAGCTACATTGAGATAGTCATGGGAAAAACTTCAGGAAAATAATCTCCTCTTACACTAAGTGTGTTCTGAAAAAAATATAAAACATTCTGCTACACGGGGCTTTCTGCTTGTTAACAAGAATGCACAGATTACCCAACACAATCAAGTCATAGCTGAAATGTCAACTGTAAGAAAGAAATGAAAATTTTCCCTTCATAGAAAGTCACTGGTCTCACATTCTAGTTTTGACTCAATTACCATTTCTCAATGAAGGTTTGGAGTGCCAATTCCACATTTTCATTTAGGTAAGTAATAATACCTAGTATGCTTCTGTACTTCCGCAGTATGCTTCCATAGCTTACTTCTACCTAGCAGATTTATGTTCCTCTGCCTTTTATATTTCTGTATTAGCTTTGGAGTTTTTTAGGCAGGTGTTGATGTGTGTTGAGAAAACATTCATTTTCCCCACTGTGATGGTTTTCTATGTGTGATGCCCTTTTTTTGCCTCAAAGATTTTGGAGGCGGAGAGTCCTCACTCTACTGGGGAGGGACTGGAACCAGCTTCACAGCATGCACAGGAACCGGTGAAGGAGAAAGATGGTTCTGGACACTGAAGTGCCTTGGGATCCCATGCTGAGTGCCCTTGGGCTCAGCGTTGAATTTTGCCACCCGTTTGCTCTGTTTCTGTCTGCCTTTCACCCAGGTGTCTCAAGGCCACACAGAATCACACGGAATTTTGTGCCTAAGGGTGTTCAAGGACATAAGAATCAAGCATGGTCCTTGTTAATTTAGAAGCATGGTCTTACCCCTTACTGGATTAATCTTTCTGAACTACTAAACCTAGGATCAAGTGGATTTGATGGATGTCACATTTGTCTTCTGAAGTTTGTTTCAGAGTATTATTGCTCTCTTTGCTTTCAGTTAGCTTTCTCTTACAGAGCTAAAACAGTACATCAGTGAGAGGCCTTCAACTCCCAATAAACAGGAATTGTTTCTTCCCCTGAGACTGAATGAATCCAAAGGCACTGTAGCCTTCAAAGAGCCTGAATTCTGAATCTGTGTTGAGGTAATTCCATCCTGCCTCCTTCCTCTTCCTGGGATAAGTGTAGCCACATGGGAGGAGTGGTGATAGTAAAGACATGCATCTTATTATCATCCACATATGCTTGAAGACTATTCTTGGTTGCCTGTGGGGATGAATCTGAAATTAGACTGTTTAGACATATTTAATGCACTAGACTCTTTTCTGAAATGCTGGAAGAGATGTAGGCAAGTCATTTCACCCCTCTGTGCCTCTGAGGCACCTCATGCTGTCAGACATTTTTAGACAAATGTATGCATTTCATGCCAGTGCTAGACTTGACTTTCCTGTTGCAGCTAACCTGCAGGAATCCCTTTCTTTCTGATGACTTACAGGAGCAGGAGATCATTAAACTATTCATGGATTAAAAAGAAGGCATTGGCAAATCACACAGAAGGTACCGTTGTCTGTATATCAGCCGGTTCACCGCTGAGATCATTCTTAGTGCTAACTGGTCACCTCTGCATCCTGAGCTGCTCCATAATGCTCCACTGTGTCTCTACCCAAAGTAATGAGTTGATAGCATTTGAGGTCTCAAGACACTGACAACTTGTCTTGGGAAAGCTGTAAGTGTCTAAACTTATTCATCTTTCAGGTAATCTGATCTGGCTAGCATAATTTTGTTCCCTTGGTCTTTTTGTCCATATGTCTCTGTATTCAGCCCCCTGGCTTGGTTTCCTGTCTCACTGTCACTTTGAATTAAATGTATTCCCTCCCATTAAATCAGTCATGTTTGTGCTGTCATTCTCCTGCATGTCTGATGATCCTAGTCTTCACTTAGCTTGATTTGCCATCCACTCTGACTTTTATAGATGAGCTTTCCTGCCTTCATTTGCAATAATGCTCATACAGGTGAGAGCACATGTAGCTGCTTAATGGCACTTCTTCATTAATGTAAAGTCTGGAGGCTGATGTAAATTCACAAGATTCCCTGTTTTCACCATGTTTCCATCAGGTTATGTCAGATGAAGAACTAGTTGAGAGTTTTCCTTCCCATCTCTCTCCTAAAAGCCTCTGGAAAATCTCCTGTGTGCAAGTCATGAAGAAACACCTCGCATTGTTACTCTTGAAATTGCTGTTTAGCGTAGACAGGTGACAAAAAAGGGAATGTCTAATTCCCACTCCTAAAATGATACAAGAGAAATACTGCTTCCATATGTCAGCTGACTCAGAAACTTAAAAGTGCATTTTAGTTTCCTCTTGAGCCAGAAACTCCAAATTCGGAAACCAAGCCTTGCTGAAAATCTGGGGGACTGTGGCTCTCAACACTGGGGTTTGTGAGTATTAAGTAAGTGAGAATTAAGCCTGAGTTCTGCTTTGTTTCAGCATTGTCTGGGCTTTTCTTCCACACAGAGCCTCTCTATTACTGAAGTAGAAAATCCTCTTAAAAACAGAAATTATTCAACAAAATGTTTACTTTAGTCAGAGTCCTAAAATTCAGATGCAGCCAATTAAATAATTTGTGAGCTCTAAGAGTATGTACCTCTGAAACTCTGTGTCTCAGTGCACACTGAACAGATTTTTGTCTGACTTAAAAATCACAGTGAATACAATCATGGAGTGTAGCTTTGTATTTACAACTCTGTGTCCCAAACCCACTTTCAAACCATAATGGTTCCATCAAAATTGACAGAATAGATGATGTAAAAATGTTTTATTTGATAGCTTCCATGAAGTTATGGGCTTAGGCACTCAAGAAAGAGCCTCCTAAAACCTGCAGGATGGAAACACAGCAGTACCCGTTCTTTTCTGTTTTGAGATACTTAGAGAATACTGAGAGAGGAGGCCCACTGGAGACATGAGACTTCACTAGAAACTTCACTCTTCCTGTAGCCAGAAACCATGTAGTAAATTAGGCATTTAAAAATTAAGGCACAGGCCCTCAAAACATTTCATTTGCATTATTCCTGAGCTCCACTGAATACCTTGGGGAAAGAGTTGCTAGATCTTTCTGGAAAAAAGAAAAGTGCTTCTGCAAGCACTTAAATATTTACCCACTGAAAAGTGATTAGTTAACTTTCTGGGACTTTTTTCTATTTGGTGTGATTTACTGTAACGCATCCATAGACAGTTAATTTAGTGACACAAGCACAACCTGAAGAAATGCCACGTCAGCCAAAGCTAATGTCTTCCCCTACCTTATGCTGGAGATCACTACTGTTGACAAGATGAATAGTATTTACCAGAGATGTAGTGTCAGGACAAGGGGAAGTGGCTTCAAACTGAAAGAGAGTAAGTTCAGACTAGATATTATGGAGGAACGTGTTACCCCAAGAAGTATCTATCTTTTTTCCCTCCTTCAACACCCCATTAATATAATTTTTCCAGAAAAGAATTTTGCTTTCTGCATTTTTTTTTCAGTTGTTGAGAAGAAATATAATTTGTCTCCAAAGCTATCATCTTACACTCCTCTTAATTAATGAAAACACAGTGGCTATGAACTGCCTTATTGAACAGTGCATTTTAGCCTTTAGTTCCTATATTTTCTGAGGAATTTTGTAGAATTATGAATGTGAAATCAAAAATAGGACAAAAGTTGGACTGTTATCACATTGTTTTGCTTATTAATAAAAACTGGCAAGGCAGCCACTAATCCATTTTAAACCAATTCACATTTTGGAAGTGTTTTATAGTTGGAAAATTCTGTTTCCTTTTGTTTAGTTCAGGTGCAACATTTTCAGTGAACTGAGTACAGACTAAAATGCTCTGTGTAGCCATTCTGAGTGGAGACAGCCAGAACTGAAGACCTTCAGAAGTTTTCCATTGCCTCTCTCTTTGGAGGAGTGATGCCAGTGTCTCAGTTCTGCAGGACTCTTGCCTTAGTGCATGCCATGACAAGACCTCCTTCCTCTCTAAGCAATGTCTTTTAAACTGACTGAAAATCACCCACAGCAACAGCTCCTTTATTGCTTCTAGAAAGTATGAAAATACATACCCTTAAAAAACTGTTCTCTTGTGGTTGTTTGAATAATGTGCTTCTACTTTACAAATGGTTTCCAGATAATGTACCACAGGGGAAAGCCTTTATGCCCTTGAAGGCATATCCCTTGCATGCTGTATATCAGCCCTGAGATACATAAAATTTTTAACAGTATCCCTTGTGCTTAAACTTTCTTCCATTCACACAGCATTTCCTTATTACTTACTTTTATGGGCAGTGAATTTGTGGTGTCCATTACATAGATCAGTGTTTACTATCCCTCTTAATGTGTTTCATTTAGACTTCAGCTTTATAGTGCATCTCCTTTTTTCTCTCCACTGTCTTACTATTAAATACTGCTCTTTGGCCTTTGCTCATGTATGCATCTTTTTTTTTTCCTAGAAAAAGCTTTCTTACAGTTGTAATGTCCTGCTTTTTTAAATACATTTTTTCGAGCACTGTGTGTCAGTTTTCACAAGAATTTACTGAAAGGATAGGTGAAAACACAACTAAGTGCAACTTGTGATGAAATGGTGAAATATCAGGCCTATTGTACTGTGCTAGAAATAGGGGTTTTTTTGAGAGCAAAAGAACTTACAATCCTAATGTAAAGAAGCTGTAAAAGTGAATTGCAGCACAAAAACCTCCCTGTGTGTGGGCTGATGTTTCCTCTCACCACGTGCTGCTGTCTTTGTATTCATAATCCACTAATCTGGTTGGCTGAAAGAAGGATGTAAGTGTTAATATTTACCTATGGAAAGTAATGATTTGTTCATATTTACATAATTTTAAACAAAGAATGACACAAACCAGAGATAGTACTACAGATGCAGCTGGCCACCCAGACATCATGGGCATGGAATTTTATGAAATAACTGTGTGGAAACTTTGAGATATGAATGCTTCTGCCTGGTTTGAAGCAATATGCCTAGAGCAGGTAGACTTTTCCAGAAATGGGAAGTCCCTCTTTCCACACAGTTGTGCTGGTTTTTTTCCATCACGTTCTCTTACCCTGGGGTAGAACACCTTGTTCTCCTACGAAATATCTCCTGAATGGCTCAAAACAAAGTCTGTTCTTTGACATAAGGTATCTCAGGATATTGCTATATTTTGGTTACAACTGTGACAATTTAAAGCCAAATAATTTTCTACAGAGAAACAACTTTTCTCCCAGTTGCTAGTGCGGACACCAAAAAAAGCAAATTACAGATTAAAAAACCCAAACCACAACCCTACCCGACTGTAGACAGAAAACTAATGTGAGAACTGGAATACATAACAACAGTCTGGAGTGATGCATCTGCAGAGTGAATTAATCGCTGAAAGTTGTACTACGCATATTTATTACTAGCAAAGAACAGAGTGAGTTAAGAACTGCCAATTCTGCTATTTATTTTAAAAAATAATAATTGAGGAAGTATTTCATCCCTCGCTTTGTCTAAAGGAGTAGAAAGTGCAGAGTTAATGTCATAGTATAGGAGAACCCTGAGAAGATGACACCCAGCACAGCTCTGGTGTTCCGTGTAAGTTAGAAGGTGTAAGACCTCAGGTGACTTAAGGAAAAAAGACATCTTGTGTCAAATATTACTCTCACTAAAGGACTGTGTGTTGGCCTGGTCTGTTGGTGTAAGTTTTGGTGTAAAACTGGGAGATATGTCCTTTTATATATTTGTTAGCAGAAGAAGAAAACTTCTGGTGCCATTGCAGCTCCCAAAGCTTTTCCAGAGGCTGTAGTGGCAGCAATGGAATCCATCTAAACTCCTCTTTTAATTGCCTTCTGTGATGGAACAGGGAATCTTGAATTTTTTCCTTTAGTTTCTCAATAAGACTGAGGCTTTGGAGTATTTTCATCTTTTCAATGAAAAGTTTTCTGTTGGAAAGTTTAATGACCAGCTCCATTGCCTATCAGCACTAGTGTTTTTAGTGCCATTATTAATGAGTTTAAGAGTTTCTTCTAAATGGAAAGGCATAAAAATCTTTTCAGTCTAAGCAGTCTTCATTTTGGTTTATCAGATTCTCAGCAGCTCATCAGCTGGCAAACTTTTTCAAATAATCTCTGAGATCAAGATCAAAAGATCTGAAACTGTAATGTAGACTTGAATTAGGCTGTCAAAAGTTATGCAGCAAGGAAGGTAATTCAGCAATTAATCAACATGTATCTAATACTAAGAAAAATATATTTATTCAGACTTAGATCTTACTATATTTCAATTGAAATTTTCTCCACATTGTCATTTTCAGTAAAATGTTCATAGCAAAATCAAATAATTTTATAGTGAGTTGTTCTCATTCCTTAAGTAGGGCTTAAAGTAGTCTTTAATACTGTAATTTTTCAGTTTTGAAGAACTGTGTGTTTCAGTTCAGTTTCAGAAGAGAAAACCAGGATAAAAACTATCTATATGAAATTAAATTTTAAAGATGAGAACAGAAAAGTTTATTTAAAAAAACTTATATCACACTCTAAAACAATTGTTTTTGAATGTCTACACAAAACAGTTCTGTTTCAGTTCTCTTTAAAGGACAATGAGTTGTGAGATTTCTACAAAATTATTCATGTAAAAAACCCCACTTTAACTGCCCAAAATTGCAGCTACTTGAATTCATCCAGTGGTTTATTCACCAAGTTGAAGTATTGAAAGCAGAGGACCAGTCATTTGAGGCTGATTCCATCAGTGCAAAGAGATCCACATATTCATTTTCATTTTCCCTGTGTACTTGCTCAACTCAGTTTGTAGGGAGCTGAGGACAGATATTTTTTATCAGCTGCCTAAGCCTGTATCACTTACATCTAGTCCTTGGGCACCTCCTTGGTCTTGGACTAGATTTTTCTAGAGACCCTTTATGTGAATACCCTATTCCTATTACTTTTACTTGCCTCTGTTATCAGCCCCTGGTTTTTGCTGGGGCAGGGTTTCAGTATACAAGCTGATGGGTGAATTAATTACCTTTCTGTTTCAGGTTAGTTGAAGATGGTCCTGTCAACAGCTTCCAGGCAGAGTCCAATCCATTTGCTAGGCTGGAGAGTGTTGAGAAAGGTTTAAAACAGTCCACTCCTTTTCTGAGTGTTGTCATTCAATTTGGCTTTCATGTATTTGTTTAAACACTGTCCAAGCAGCCTTAAAGCATAACCTGAGAGCATGGAGAAAAGGCAAGAAGCTTTTCTGGCTGAGGGAGCAGGGTTACATGCCCTGGTGTGTAGATGTGCTTTCATGCTCCTTGCCTTTGGGAGAAAGCAGAGCATAACAGCCTGACTACCAACTTCAGTGCACATTTCTTGCTTGTTTAGTGGTGTTAAGGTTCAGCTGGCACCTGCTGTGTGAGTAACCAAGGTCTCTAATGTCCATCTGCTGTTCAAATATTTTATTTGATAACAGCTGATGCCAGACTCTGGGGCACTTCTCTGGCATACTCAGCCTTTGAGCACAGAGAGTTTCCCATAAAGAAATGAACTGAAACTGGGACTGGATGATGAAAACAGATACAGTGAATCCACAGCATCCTCGCAGAGTGAGCAAGAGGCAAACCACAACTCCCTGCAGATTGCAGGTGGGCCAGAATCCAGTTGTCTGTGCCAGATGATAACAACAGAGATTTGGAGCCAGCTTGTACTTCTTTATTTCTTTTAAGATGTGCTGAATGCTTCAAAGAGCCTGAAAAATATTCCATGGGAATGCAATTCAGCTAACATACAGCTTTGTAATTAATGGCTCTCACTTGGTTTTTTTTCCCCTCTTAAATGGACACATTTGCATGCAGACAGCATCTCTCTTTATGTAAACCCTTCTGTTCCTACCAATCACTCAGCTGAAGCCATAGCCCTTTTTTTGTGACACCAGCATGGGTTGCTGTGTGATTATGATGTTAAGGAGAGCACATTATGGCTCCAGGTGAGGAATGAACAGCAGGGCCAGACAAAATTGCAACTCAAAAATATACTGCTTGCATGCAAATACTGACATTGTCATATCACAAATCTCACAGCGTAAGATTTGCAGAATATGGAACATGCAAATAATTGTAAGCAGAGTGGTTCTCCACGCTCTCCAAAGTTCTCTAGAAACCACTAATTTTTTTTTAAGGTGAATGTGCATGATTTCTTTGCGAGTATGAATTCTTAGGGTTTACTGACTTGTTTTTGTCTACTGTGAGGAAATATCTCTTCTGCTCAACTTTTTTAATTTCCCGTGTGTTCCCACTTCTGCAGTTTCCAGTTCTTAACTGTGTGCCTCAGTCAGCAGGCATTTTGGTTTAAACACAGCCTGACTGCTTGGAGTCTTTGCTACCAGTAAGAGTTCTTTCTCAGAAAAGAAAGTTCAGAAACCAAGCCCAACTTCAAACAGAAGTGCATCAGTGTGTTGGGTGTTTGGGCATTCTTGCACACAAAAAGTGCAGGAAAACTGTCAAAATTATTTCAAATGTGTGCTTTTTAAGATGTATGACAGGGATTTTGTTGTAATTGTAATGTTTTGATTAGCAATCATACACCATCTTGAAAATTCAGGTCAAAAGGACCTCTGATGATCACTTACTTAGCTGTCATACACTTTTGATCCTTTTTGTCATATTTCCTTCCTCTCAGTAATAACAATTAATAGAAATAAATGTGACTAGAAAGAACAAGGTCTCACTTCACTGGATACAGAGAAAATAATAAATTGTTGCCTTAAATAATTCAGGATTCTGAGGATACTGGAACAGCAAGAATTTACTACAAAAACATTCCCAACTGAGGTTGAGATTTTCATTAAATCATTCTTACTGTCTCAAATCAGAAATATGTTAAAAACCCTATTAAAAATCAGAAACTAGCTTTTTCATCAAAGATGAAGGTAAATGAAACCTCTTCAACATATGTACCATATCTGAATTTGTATTGCAGCAAGCTGATGACTGTATTTATTACCTGTATTGATTCCTTACTATTTTTTTCCCCAGTGTTGACTAGGACACATTTCTGGTATTCTTACAATAAAATAGTGCTCAAAGTGAAAAGAAAGTTGAAAGGCTTGAGAATCACGTTCTTCAGCACCAATTAGAGATGTGTGGAATTCAAATACATTTTTATTCCTTGACCTTGAAGGCCAGTCTGAAATCTACAGTGCTGGAAAATACAGCTAGTGAGAAAATCATAAGAAAGAGAAACTGTTCCCTGTCCACTAGTGAAGCAGCAAAGAGTTTTCCCCCCTCTTGTTATTGGGAAAGATTGCAAAATACTTGCAAATAACTGAAAAAAATCCAAATGAACAAACATTAAAAAGTCAGCACTTTTCATGTATACTTGTAGTCCCAAAAGTTGAGTGGAATAAAATACTTCTACCTTTCACTTTCCTCCTCCTTTAGGTGAACTGCAAGTGTTCTCTACATTTGAGCATTGTGAAGTGACTCTCTTTTTGCAGCAATACTCCTTACTGAGTTGAGAAGCTCAACATGAGCCAGGACTGCATTCTTACAGTCCAGAAATCCAACTGTGTCCTGGTGTTGTGGCTGAAGCCCAGAGATGGAAATTAAGCAGAACTCAGACACTTGCCCCCTCCACCCCAGTGGAAAGGGGAGGAGAATCAAAGTAAAAATTGTAGGTTTAGATAATAACAATGCAATAGTTGACAATAAGGTAAAATACAGAAATAATTGTAAATAGTGATGACAATAATGATAATAAAAGGGGTAAAACAAGTGATGCATAATGCACTTGCTTACCACCCACTGACCAATGCCAGACTCCCCTTCCTGAACCCACATCAGCCCCTCTTTCTGGGTAGCTCCCCCCAGTTTATGTACTGGGCATGACATCCCATGGTGTGGAATATCCCTTTGGTGAGTTGGGGGTCACTGGTCCCAGTTGTGCCCCCTTCCAGTTTCTTTTGCAAACCTTCTCACTGGCAGAGCATGGGACAAGGGAGGAAAAAAACTATCCTTAACTTAGGATAAGCATGATTTAGCAAGAACCCAAACCATCAGTGTTTTATCAACACAATTCTCATTCCTAATCTGAAACACAGCACTGCAACAGCTCCTGAGAAGAAATTAACTCTACCCTGCCTGAAACCAGGGCACCTGGGCTGCATCAAAAGATGTATGACCTACAGGTTGAGCGAGGTGATAAAATCTATCTGCTCTCATAAGACCCCAGTTGGAGTTCAGCTCTGAGGCCCCCAACAGAAGGAGGTCAATCATGGATTTGGTGGAATAAGTTCAAAGGAAGGCTACAGAGAAGATCAGAGAGATGGAGCATCTGCTATACTAAAAGGCTGAGAAAGTTGGGGTTGTTTTTCCTGGAGAAGGGAAATCTCGGGGTAGACTTTCTAGCATACTTTCAATACCTAAGGGCACTAAAAGAAAGCTGGAATCTTTGTATGAGGGCATGTAGGCATACAACAGGGGGTAATGGCTTTAAACTTGAAGAATGTAGCTTTAATTTAGATATTTTTCACATCAGAGTGGTGTGGCCCTAAAACAGGTTGCCCAGAGAAGTTATGATACCTTTGCCCTGGGTGAGTTTTAAGTCATGTTGGACAGGGCTGAGCAACCTGGTCTAGTAGGTGTCCCTGACCATGTCCAGGGACTTGGTCTAGATGGTCTTTAAGGTCCTTCCAACCCGAACCATTCTGTAATTCAATGATTCTAGGTTTGCTTAAATCAGACATTTTCCCCATATTCCTTGAAGAATCTGGAGGAAGACCAAGGTTTAGTGTTGTGCTAGGATGTCTTTAGCCTCCTCCAGTTTTTTCTCATTAATTTATACCTTTTATCTAAGTCAGAAGTAGCTTACTCTTTGGAGGAAAATGCATAATGCCTTGGATCCCTTTACCCATAAAGTCTCCAGTATTAATATAACTGGACCTGTGATACAAAATATGCTATTTCTTCCTCCTGCTGTTACAATATATGTAATCTCTTTATCCATATATTAGACACCCACCACATATCCCAGCAAAGACCTGGGAAGGTGGACATTATGGGAAATACAGTTCAGGGATCATTATGTGGTTGAACTATAGCAGGCAGGAGGTACCACAACAGCATTTCAGAATCAGCTCAGGTACTGCTACACAGCAGAATATATATTTATATAAAGATATATTCATGATTATATAGAGAATATTCATTACTCAGGGTCAATGACTTTCTATAATTTACCAAAAAAAACCCTATCACTGAAACCTGATTTGCAAATGACCTGCCAGCAGGACTGGACACAGGGCAAAAATATTTGCATTTAAAATATATTCAGAGGTGGTTAGCTCATGCTTTCCTTAGCTATGTAGTGTTTTCTTCTTGCACAAATATTAGCTAGGCATAGATGATGGGGATTAATATATGTGGATTGCAAAATTGGATTAAATGTTAAATAGACCTCCTCATGGGTGTGATCAAACTAGTTTCAGAACTGAATAGTATCTACATTTTCCATTTCACTGGGTGAGTGTGTTGGGGGACCAGTGTGGAGATGAGAAGAATGGGATGTTTATGGCAATGCTAGTTATTTTTCAGATGGAAGGAAAGGAAAGAAAAGGAAGTTTGTTGTTGAGACTGAAAGGAAAACTTCTCCCAGCTTGACTGAGCTGTAATGCTAAGATCACAAAGGAGACAGGACTTAATTAATGAGTAGCAATATTCTTTCTTATTATTCCCCACTCCTTCTGGCTTTGAATAGTTCCACTATAATTTTCTGATGCCCCTTGAATTGTGTAATGGAGAAAAGAATGAGCAGCTTTCAACTTAAACAAAGCAGAACTCCCACTCAGCTGTACTTTGAGTAAGTCACAGCAAATGGGGTAAAGACCTTTTCAAAAACTTCCTGGGAGAATCTTGTACCTCTTCTTCTCCAGTGGAGAGAAAATATTTTTCCTCTAAAAGAAGTGAAGATATCTACAAGCTAATTGGAAAAGTTCCATAGAAGACAAAAAAAAAAAAAAAAAAAAAAAAAAACCCAAAAAAACAAGCAAACAAACAAAATGACAAGGCTTTCCCCAAGAACTGCTGGAGAATTAATGTTTTTTTCAAGTTGGACCAGTTATTTCAGTTTCTAAGCACGGACTGTTGGAACATATCTCTTGGCATTTCCTTCGGCTTCCTATGGCTAGACAGAACAGCAAGCCTAACCAACCAGAGCTGTGGGATGCTTGGGCAGCTTTATCAACTTGAAATTTCTGAATATAACCTAATCAGTGCACCAATGCAGAACATTGAAGAACTTCAGGGCTGCTTTAAAAAACTATGAAATTAATTTTCTTTTGTTGTTGCTTGGTATTTTTTTCAAGACTATATCCTGATAATGGTTGGCGTCAGTTAATTCTATAAATCTGGACAACTTGGCAAAAATTGGAAGATGAGGCATGTTGTGTGAATTCATAGGCTGGACATTTCAAAACTAGGTTTAGATCTACAAGGTTTACATCCTAACTTCCTGTCTACCAGCAGTCCTGGTTAACTGGAGACGTCCCAGTTGGCTGGAAGTTAGCAAATGTGAAGCCCACCTACAAGAAGGATTGGAAGGAGGATCCTGGGAATTGAGGCCTGCCAGCCTGACCTTGGTGCCAGGGAAAGTTATAGACCAGATTATCTTGAGTGTCATCATGCAAAAAGGATAACCAGGGAAGCAGGGGCTGTCAGCATGGGTTAAGAAAAGGCAGATCCTGATAATTTTTTCCTATTTATTATTTTATCTATTGTCTTCTTTTCTGTAAATTGCTGACAGGCCTTTTGCCCCTGATTGCTGTGGAAGCTTACACAGAGCAGCTCTGTTTAACTTACCTCCTTTTCTGCCTCTTGCCTGAAAGACTCAATTTGTTGTCTGTCTGAAGTTGCCTAGAGGACCTGGCACTACAGTTCTCCTTATTTTTCATAGAATCATAGGATCATTAAAGTTGGAAAAGACCTCTAAGGTCATTGAATTAAGCTAGCTCCACCTGGTTCACCACTGAATCATATCCCAAAGGAATGGTTCCAGGGTTGGTGATTCCACTGCTCCCATGGGCAGCCTGTTCCAAGCCCTGACCACACTTTCAGTGAAGATATTTTTCCTAGTATCTGATCTAAACTTCCCCTGGAGATCATTGCTGTACTGGCTTTTGTCACTTGGGAGGAACATGTTCACCACAGGGCTTGAAAAATCAGCTCAGTTGTCAGGCTACTCTTCCGTGTTAGCTATAGTTGCAAACTGTCCAATTGCTTTTTCCTAGCTGTAATATGTTTGGGTAGACAAAAGGTGTGAGAAATGGTTATAGTGGAAGCAAAGTACTTGTTTTCTCATAACTCAAGCCAGCTCTGTGATCATGACAATTGGTTTTGTGAGAGTTTGGATCTGCTTAGAGGGAAAATTAATCTTTCAAAAGAGAGCAAGAAGAAATGCAAGTGGCATTTCAGGATTAACCTTTAAAGGACTTATTATAGATCAGTATAATTGAAGTTACAGTAACCAATAAATAAAATTATTACTGTGCCCTAGACTTCCTCAGTCCTGAGAAACACAAATAATTTCTCTAAAAAATAGACACTTATTATTCTAGCTTCCTTCACCTCACCTATTTAGACTGATGATTTAATTTCAAAATAAGACAAGAGATACTTTACACAGGATCATTAATTTAATACTTATTAGATCTCAGTAACTAGAAAATACCTACAGAAAACATGATATACTCAGTGCCCAGCAAATAAAAGGGAGTTGTGGAGCAGCCAATCTAATTACTTAAATCTCTCTACCCAGGGAAGAGCCTTCCCATCCCTCATTAAGTTTCTGAGCCACGTCTGTAGCCTGAGGAGAACAAAGACATGAGATGAAGGGGCAGTGAAAGAAAAGTAGGGAAGCATAGTCAGTTCTTTATTTTGCTGAGAAAGGAGGATAAATGACATAGCCAGGAGCCACAGAGGTTCAGGTGAAAGTTGTGTTCTGTCCTTTCTGTGCCACTGCCACCGTGTGCTGCTTGCTGTTCAGCATTTCTCTTTGCTGTCATTTGCTGATGATGGCACCTGCTCTGCAGCCTGCCTAGGCAAGGGTGCCACGCTTTAAAAGTGCCCCTTGTGCAGTGACAGCCTTTGGCCAGTGAGTCCTACACTGCACAGGCAGTGGGATTATGGCAATTCTTGTGTTTTCCTCCCTAATCTTGTACCATCCTCTCATGGCCCCTTTTTGGGTACCTACCATGCTGTCCAGCAAACCCTGCTCCCCTTTTCTCTTGACAAGGAGAAGGTGCATGCCCTCTGTTCAAACAGAATCCACACACTGCATCTTGCCGTGCCTGATTGCCAAGTTGTTGGCAGCATAAAATTCCTGTCCTTTTCTGAATGTGTCTGTGCAAAGGAAGACCTACAACTTGATAACAGGGCTCTGAGTTGAGAGAGGACACACAGATGTGCACTGTACTGATTTCAGTCCTACTAACAGATGAGATGCCAGGGGGCTGCTTGGATGGGGAAGAAAACAGATCTTCAATCTTCCTTACAGAGAGGAGAATGGCTAAGTGAGATTTAGGAAATTGGAAAGTTTAGAAGTTAAAGCAAAGGAGGACATGACCCAAGATATGGAAAACAGATGCCATCTGTCCTGGGACCCAGAACTGGCTGGATTATATGCACCTATTCCATAAAGAGAGTGCATGGAAAGGACTTTAAATTCTTAAAATTATCTTATTGGATAAGCAATAGGGAAAATTCAGATGTGCAGTGTGAGATAAATAAAACAGTCCAAAGTTCCTTGGAGAAACACAGTTCAAGTCCAGCACCAGCTTCCCGAGCAGAGCAAACTCCACCAAGTCTACTCAGGCAAATCTGAGGCAAATAGACAAACATATTAGTTTCAATCATATAAATTTCTTTGGGACTATGAAAAGTTTTCATAAGCCTATATCCAAGCCACAGGTTCTTGTCATTCAAGCAGTTGTCACTGGAATAAATAATTGTACAAGTACAGAGGATAATCCTGAGGGTCATTTTCTGAATGGAGAACCTACCTTGACATGCAGGAGACTAAATCTATATCTGTTAAAATGTGTAATTTAGGCATTGATCTTGAATGATTGATCCAGATTCCCACATTTTTGGCTTATGACCTGGCTCATTTCATGAGGATGGTTCTCCAGGAAACCTGGGCACTGAGCCAGAGGGATCATATTTCACCATCAACACAGAGACAGAGAGATCAGGAGCTTGATCCCAAAGCCCAGCACAAGTGTCATCATGTTAGATGAGAGGTCCTGGGGAACCTCTTGAGTGTGAGAGATGGAAAGTAAGAAACTCAGGAAACATTGAGGTTGAATTTGGCTGTTTTTTCAAGAAGGATTTGATTTGATGATTCCATTCAGATGGATTCTGAAAGACTTGAGAGACTGGTCCGCCCTGTGCTCTGTGAACTGTGAGAATCCTCCCTCCTTGGTGCTGTCTGTGAATCTTTGATGGAAGAAAAAAGAGTAGTAGCTCTATGGCATATGACTCTTGAAAGGATTTAAACAAGTAAATAATTTCTTGTAGATAAATCAGTGTTTTTCAATGTGTGGGAGCTAGGATTTTCTTTTCCTAGTCAAGTCCTTAACGAAGGGAACATGAAACAGCAGGAAAGCTGGCTTCCCTCCAGGAGCAGGGCTATATGACGTTCAATATACTTGCAACTTTGTTGCTACTCTTGAATGACAGCAGTTTTTCATATCTATTACTTTTCTTTAAATAAATAACCTTTGCTTTACATCCTACTTAATTCTGTATATAAAGTTCTGAATAATATATTATGTCAATTATTTTTTAATAAATAAATCAAAGTTAATTTTAATAAGTAGATGAAAAGACAACTTGGTTTCCTTTCTTAATGCTTTGCCAGTGACAAGGATTTTAAAAAATATTTTTGTTTACGGAAAGACTTAAAATTGAATATAACTGCTTGAAATGTATTGCCCGTGGGTTCTGAAATCATTGCAATTTTATTGGCAATTGTGTAAAATGCACCTGTGCTGAAGGGGTAACAAATCATTATGGATAAAATGACTGAAATAGCAATCACAATCATTGTGATTGCAGACAAGCATGGAATTGCTTCACCATCCTTGAAGAATCCATTTTGTGTATCTGTGTGACTACTGGGAGCACAGAAAGTGCCAAACCTGCTCTGCCCCTCTGCCTGGCAGTGCTTGGTAGCCGTGGATTCGGAGCACAGTTCCCAAAACCTCACAGTGGGGAATTGTGTGATATCAGGTAGTTAATTGGTGGCCTCTGAGAGTTACACTGCTCAGGACTTGGAAAAATCATACTGTAAAGCCACCTGCATGTGCCTGCGCTTTTTTATAGGAATAATGGAAAAGATAATAAACATAATTTTAATATATTACTCATCTCTAAATAGTATTTTTCATATGTAGTTCCTCATTTAAATTGTCTTTTTGAGAGCAATGGTGAGCGAAATGATGAGCAATGATGTTGCCTTTGGTGTATATAATGGAATCTGTGGCATTGCAGTATATTCAGATGATTAAATCTCTAATACCATGGAAATATCTATCTCAAGGCTGTCACTTTCTCTACTTGAAAGTCTAAAGTCTGTGTTCCTTGCAATTTGGTTCCTCAGTCATCTGTTTGGTCTCTTCAGGGTTTGGCAGTGTGACTGAATTGCTCCTTGCAGCCCATAACCAGGCTTGGAGCACCACTGGCAAGATGCTTTTGTGGCAAAGGCTGAAAGAAACTTACCTAAGCTCAAACTCTTCCTGGTAAAGCATTGGAAGGTGTCAGAATCCATCTTCTTAAGACTGATGGAAGCATCTGGGGATGCTGTTTGGCTGCTTCCTTTTGGCTTCCCACTTGTGAAGCCTTTCAGGAATCTGTGTCCCTGCTGTGCAGAAAGGCAGGAAAAGGAATTGCAAGGCTGTGTTATAAAGTGAGCCAGGCCATACAGCTGGACAAGATAACAGTGCTTGTGCTGGCAGCAATCAGCTCCCCTTAAAACATTACTTAGCCTTGTAGTGAAGATACAAAACTACTGATGAGTTTCTGAAGAGTTTGGTTTGTACAGCTGCAACAACTCTAACTGGTTTTGACTGTTGATTAGGCTGATTTTTTTCTCCAAATAGCCCCATATTATTTCACTCATTTCCTTTTCTCCATTTCCTTGACTAGTCATCTTAACAAATTCCTTGAATAATGTAACAAAGATTTTTATCTGGTCTGTTCCAGAAAGGATGTTTTCGTCTGCTCTAGTTCTTAATACTCTTCTTAGACGCTGTAATATTTGAACTTGTCCTCCTTGCAATAAACTATCAGAATAGTGGTTCATCCCACAAGAATGTAAAGAACAAAACCTTTTAATAATCTTTAGAATCCTACATAGATAGATGTCTCAAAATTGATGGTGGTGGATCAAGGGGTCCTGCTGGATTATTGCTGCTTCTTGACAATGCTACTTTGAATGTCACAATCTCATTGCCATGTCTCATTTCTAAAAATCAGAACTAAGTCTGATAAGCCAGTGATCTCCTATCTTTTTTAGCTTTTTTCTTCTTTCTGCTATAGCTACTTGTCTGTTTTGGTTTTAGGTTTGAAGACTCTGCCTGTGTGTGTTCTCCTCCCCCAAAACCCTCCTAACTTAAGTGAGAGGTATTTTACCATTGAACCTCAGTTAATTCCTTTGACTCAGAAGTCATATTTCTCACACTTCTGATTCTGACATGTTTCTCCCTGTTACCTTCTGCATGGACTGGGGTAAAAAAAAGGAAATTCAGCCACTTTTCAAGACCTTTATACAACACTGAGGCAGAGCCTGTCTTGAATGGATCAGCAGCTTAGGGGTCATGAATGTCTGACACTAATATCCTGTGGAATCTGGATATGTTTGTATCCTGAATTTCCCTTCCTAGGATTAGGGCTAGGGGTTAGTGGTAGAGGTTAGGGCCATGGTTAGGTAATGTTATGATAAATATTTGGATTAGGGATTAGGTTTAAAATTAAGGTTGAGTTAGTGTGAGGGTTGGGAGTTAGGGGTTAGGGATTAGGTTTAAATTTAGGATTAGGTTCAAGGTCAGGATCAGTGCTAGGATCAGAATCTGCGTTGGGGTCTTGGTCTGGGTTTGAGTTGTGGTTATGGTCAGAGTGACTGTTGAGTAGGATTTAGAGTTGGCATTTTGTCTTCCTTTCCTTTAGCAACAAAAATTGTCATTTGCTTTAAATTCAGGTTGCTACAGGTTGTGGGGTCAGCTCCATGCTGTAGGCAGTAAAAGTGTTCTTCTTCTGGGTAGCAATGCCTATGGTGTTTCTGTGTAATAGCATATCCTGTGGGCAAGTCAATAAGGAAATTTACTTATAAATCCTTGTCCAGCTCAGATCAAGGAATGTTTGGGCATAAAGGTTGAGTAAAAGATGCCAGTCAAGCGCGTGTAGACAGTATGGTGGTCGTGGTTTGCTATCCAATGCTCATTTGGACTTATTAATACAAGATATTAAGAAAATTACTGTAAAAATCAACTTTTATGAATTTACTTCTTGAGAAAAGAAGAGAGACCCCCGTGGTTCTGTTTGGCAGGTCTGCCTTTTTTTTCATTCTTGCCCCTTGGATTTTATCACTCCACTTATGCTGATGTTGCAGAAAGTAGCGGTGTATATATCTGTGATCAAAATATCACAGAGGGATAATCTAAATGCTCTAAAACAAGTGGCAAATTACCTGCACTTCATTTGGTATTGATTGCAAAAGCATTAATCATGTTGAATTCTTTTGGAATTATGCATTTGGATGTAAGAGATACTTCCATCTTAAGCACTGAACAGTTCTAAGGGTAAATAATCTAAATACCATCCTGATTGTGTCTCAGAGCTCTGTACTCAAAACACAAGTATACAGCAAAAAAGGAAGAATTACCTTTAATTTATTGATTTTTAGCAGAGCAGCAAAATTGTTTTTGCTGTCAGACTAAGCTGTTCATCCGCTCTGCTGATACACAGGCTGAGCACTGTTTTCCTTTCCTGCAGTCTGTTTTTATTGTAATGGGATGCACTTTCATGTAGATGACAGGAGAGAGGTGTTAAAATGTTATACATGACCGTGCAGCATGCTCGTATTTCCTCCTGTTAGCCAAGAACAACTAATTGACAAAGCTGTTTTGGCAGAAGATTCTTACTCAGAAGTCATTTCAAGCAAAAGGAATGGAGTAACACAGCCCACTTACATCTCAGGGCACTTCTAGGGAATCAAGAACATTCCTTTACACTCAGAATTATTGTCTCTTTCCTGAAAAGCATGGGATTCTGAGGATGGTACCCAAGCTGCAATGTGTATGCAATGTATATGCTTGCCCACTGGGGAGCAAATCCCTGAGTGGCTCATTCCCAAACCTCATGCTGGAGTATCTCCGAGTGGAATGAACTTGGGCTCTGCTGAAACATGAACATGCAAATGATACCAATCTCCAGTTCTCAGTGGGCAAGTGCATGAGAGGAGAGACCTTTGCAGCAGTTTTCCCTGGGTCCTGTTGCTAGGTCTCTGCAATAGTTAAAAATGCTAATTTTTTACCATCAAAAAGCAGAGCTGTTTTAAGAGCAAAAATTCTTCAGAGCTGTAGAAATTCAAACTTAAACCTGTAGTTTGACTGGCTAGCATACACCAGGCAGCACACTGGGTCTGTGTGGACTGGCAGGATAGCAGATCTATGTGCTTTCCATCCTGTCACACCTCTGTTACTGCTGCTTGCACAGATCATCACCAGGCGACAGCAGGTATAAACCACAGCTTGAAATTCTTGAAAAACTGGTGTGGGATATCCCAAGGGAAGATATTTATGTCAGCAGTTGAAGCACTTCCAGCAGCAAAACACTATTAGAAGTGCGTGGGCCAAGTGTAGCTTTAACTTTATTGCTTCATCCATAACTTTATTGCTTCTCAAGGAGAAAGTGCACTAGGCTCTCTCTCATGTGATTTCTGACTTGTTGCTCTGTTTTTCTTCTCAACTTTTGAATAAAGCAATTCTCAAACTTATCACCAACACTATTAAGTACATTTAATTTACAAATAGTGTCCAGGCAACTTGTTTATTAGCAGTCAGACTCCAGTAAACTCAGCAACTAATTAATTTAATGCTTAACTTCCACAACAGCAATTTAAATTCTTGGTTTATATGGGTGATACAGTTCGGGCAGGATGCAGGTCAATTAATGTAGACATGCCAATGGCTGTAAATTCTCTGACATAGCTAATTTAGATAATTCTGGCTGTTACACTGCTTTAGGCATGCCTAAGCAATTATTATATCTTCTTTTGGCTCATCTACTTGCCAGTGTGAAGTGTCATTTAAACTAGTGATGCTGAAACAGACTTGGGTTATGGAGTTTTGTACATAAACTTTCTGACTCTTGACCCAAATTTGCTATGAATTTGCTGCTGAGGCATACATATATGTACATAGTGCAAGCATTGGGAAGTGGTGCCATGAATCACATGGCTGTTTACTGTGTTAGCCTTTTCTTAGCCACTTAGCAGTTGGAGAAGAAAGATAAACTTGGCATTTTGCGGCTAAAATTGAAAAAAAGATCATGGATGAGCTGAAAAACCCCGAAATTTTCCTATTCTTTTGCTGTGCCTGAAGGTGCTTCCATACTTCATGGCTCATTGGGGTTTCTAGTGGGATTCTTGCTGTCTCCAGATTCCAAGAGAGCAAGTGAGGCAGAGCACAGGTGTGCCAATCTCTGTGTTGTGAAGATGTTTCTTATTTTCTTTTGAGAGTGTGTGTCCACGGATTTAGTTTGGTTTTTTCAGGGTTGTAATGGGAACCAGCAGGCATAAAAGTGGCTGTCCACACAGCTGCTCTCTGTCACCTCACATGTGTCAGGTAATGTCACATCATCTCCTGGGACTTGAGTGCAAGGGAGGGGCCTGACCTCTTCATTGAGCTCTTGTGGATTTGCCTTTGCAAATAACTAAAGAGAGATGTTAGCTCAAAGTCTCTCACTTAGGAAATTGAGATTATAAGGCATGTTTGAACTCTGCATTCCCAGATATATTGATCCTGTGGGATGTTCAGGGTGAACTTCCTGACATGTGGTACTGAAAAGAAACTGCAGGGAAGATGGAAGACCTTATACTGGGTTTCTTAGCACACTGGAGGAAAACAAGTGGCACAAAGAACTATTTGGGGAAATAAATTTAATTTACTGCCAGTCAGTAACAAAGCAGTAGAATAGCAAGAAATAAAACCAAAACTTCCACCACTCCACCATTCATAAAAACACCACTTCCACCATGCATTTCCAGCACTCCCTCTTCTTGCCCGGCTCACCCTCTCTCCTGACCCAGCAGGCAGCGCAGCAGGATGAGGAATGGGTGTTGTGGTCTTCTCACAACACTGCATCTCCAATGTTCCTTTCTCCCCACGCTGTTCCTCTACTTCAGATTGAGATCCCTCTCACAGGAGACAGTCCCTCGTGACTGAAGACTATTGAGGGAACCTGAAGGTGCACAAGTCCATGGGACCGCCCGAGAGAGCCAGTCAAGGAAGTGGCTAAGCCACTATCCATCATATTTGAGAAGACATGTCAGTCTGATGAAGGTCCCATTGACTGGGAAAGGGGAAATATCCTATTAGTGCTGTGAGGGAGACATTGCAGAGTGCACTCATTTTTTATAGATGCTATCAGATTTAAGTCAGGCAGAGATGCAATGAATATTTTAAATACAGGAAAAGCTTACCAGAAAATTCAGCAAAGAGATGCAGGGCCAAAAGAACCAGATTGAGATGATTCAGTCCTCATAGCAATATGTTTATTTTTGGAGATAAGTAAGCTGTCACTTAAGTTTTGGTCAGAAACATTCACTTTATTTGATAAACAAGTCATCATTCGTAGCCAAAAAAGCTCAAAAATACTTCTCTATGAAAACTAGTTTTCTGTAGAAAATTGAGATGCTTTATGAAAAGCAATTTCTTGTTGGTAAGACACCTATTTTGACTGAATTTTCATTAGGAAAAAAAAAATAGGATAAAGTCCCTCATTGCCTTTGAGTCTGAATGTAAAAGGTGGAAACCTGAACATCAGGAAAGCCAAAAAAAGGGCAAAAGGATGTAGAGGATGATGAAGGAAAATGAATAGAAGTAGGAAGGGTGTGTCAGGTTAAGAAACAAAGAACTTTCTTCTGTATTTTGCCTCATTCTGACATATATTTCACTTTTAGAATAGAAGGCCTGAGCTATATCTTCCTTATGATATGTATGATAAGAAATAAAAATTCAGCTCAATTCAGAAGAGAACAAGTCAAACTTTGCACTGGGAATCTTTTTCCTGATTAAGTCTCCAGTTAGTTGCCTGCATTTGTGGAAGAAACTTGAAGCACACAAGTTGATTGCACATTGTGACTGCAAGTAAATTGCAAACAGCCTGAGCAATCCATGCGGCGACTACAAGGTGGAAAGAAATGTCTTTGGACATAGATAATGGAAGCAAACTTGCTCTCATGAGCAATTATCCTGCTAATCAATTTCCTCTAGACATTGAGTCTTCATTTGGGAATCATATTTATGTCCAGATTGGCTTGATTGTTTGTTTTGTCAGAAAAGGTTCATCTGTTCCTTACAGCTTTATAGGTAGTGTAAGGCAACAGATTTTTTTCAGCCCACACTGAGTCCCTGGGTGAAGAGAGTTTGTAATTTTTATGGTTGTTTGTGTCTTCCTATTTGATGTCTGTGTGAGGTTGTTCAGGTTCCATAAACAAATTATATTTGCAGTGTTTTCTTTTTTCCATGGGAGTTGCCATGTGCTAATCAATCTTGCCTCATAATGACTCATAATCAGTCAGAACTTGGTCTGACCACTTCAAGGTGTGCAGTTTCCAAGAGCCCAGAAAAATATCTGTGGTCTGTCTCATACATATGTGTGTGTATACGCATATATACACACATCCTTTTTATTTTTTAAATATATCTAGTAACCTCCATTGAATGAACTTATGGTTAGAGAGGCTTGCTGGAATGGAAATGACCTACATAACTGGTTCCTTGTGGAGCAACCTGCTCATGCTGGATGCTGGTCTTAAATGAGCAGTGAGAACAGTCCAAGAAGCACAATGAACTCTTCACTTCACCATTAGGTTTCCAGAGTTGTAAAAGTTCTCTGAAATCGCTGCATTTTACGTGATTGCCAGTGTAGTGCACAAGCTAAACACACACTGTTGGGCTACTTGATATATTTAGTGCAAAGATGGCATCAGAAGAGTGGAGCTTGGACCCATATCTGAAGAAGGCTTTTAAAGGAATTGAGGAAATGAAGAATTGTAATTGGCATCTGTCATTTGCGTCATTTTTCCTGGCTTGCTAATGAGATGAAAGGCAGTCAGAGTGCAGAATGGCAACAGACAACTTTGAAGTCAGTATCTTGGAGGTAATACTAGTTCTTTTCCTCAGAAGATGACATTTCTATAACGTAGGCCACCAAAAGATGTGACAGTTCTTTTGGAGGCCTTCCTCCCAGGCAGAACTTCCAAGCAGTATTGAAAACTGAAAACACAAATGGATCTCTTTGTAATAACTACACTTTTCTCTCTCAAGCTGTAATGTCTTATTAATTATTGAGAAATAGTTTTATTCACCAATTTTTGCACAAGAAACACCAATTAGTAGATGAAGCCTTTGAGAACTTCATCACATGGAAAGTTGGATCAGGCTTTTGTATGTTTTCCAGGTTATGAGAAACACCCACCTTCAAACTGGGGAGCCAGCCTCAGGCCCATTGAAGGCTGGAGATTTTAAAGGGCTTCACATTGGATTATTGTTGCAGAGGAAATTCCATCAAAGTGGGATTTGGTGCATTTTTTATTGATGAGTCAGCAAAAGGAACTCCAGCCAAGAACTACAATGGGAAATGGGAAGGTATGTGATTAATGAAGTTTCCTGACTTTGATGAAGCAGAGGGAACTAACTCACAATGGAAGCACTGTCTCACACACCACCTCTGACACTACAGCAATATTTGCTGTACTCCTTTAACTTCTGAGGAGCCGGGGGTTGATTTCAAAGCACGTCACATCAACACTTAAAATCTGAAATTCAGAAGGCCAGAAGACCAGAGTGCTGGGAGTGGATTAAGCCACTTTCCTCTCCTGCTACTGCTCTCTGGGAGGAGAGATGTCTCCCAAGCTCTCTCTGTACCTATGACTGTGGCCTTCCAATGGCTCATGTACTTAAACATCTTGAAGACTGATGCATTCTTGTAGTGAGAATGCAAATAGCTATAAAATACCTTCACAGTTTCACAAAAAATCTTCTTCCAGTTTTCCTCAGGTGCCTTATCTTGCCCTTAATTTACTGTTGATGGTGAAGGACATAGCAGTGTCATATTTTAATTATTTATTTATTTAACCTTCTGGCAAGCAGGCTGTGGTTATCTGGAATACATTTCCCCCTATGATAGCCACTTTTAATTTATTTGAGTGAGTGATCTCTCCATTCTGACACTTTTGCTGTTTGATAAATATGATGCTGTGAGATTGAGGAAGCAATGTAATTAGCCATGGTCGAGCCAGAATCGCCAGATTTTTTTTTAGCTTTACACAAATGCAGCTCTTCCACTTTGGGCCTATGCATCTCTCTACTCAAGTGCTAAGTCTAATGTTTTGACTTGTTGGGCTTTTTTTGTTTATTTTGGTTTTTTTTGTTTGTTTTTTGCGTTTTTTTTTAAACAAAGCTCAGGATTGGGAAATACTGGAATGTCACAGAAATATTTTTTCTATATATTTCTCTAGTAAAACTGCCTACCTTGTATTAAAGGACAGGGGAAAACCCTAATTTTAAATCATTCTATATCAGAAAGTTTGACCAATGAAGTTTGAAAGAAAAGATGTGCTATTCTTTTCAGTGTTTTACAGCTGGAAAAGTAAAATAGACAGAATTCCTGAACACAAGTTTTTAGGTGGATGGGAATAAGGGTGTAATTACCTTTACCCTGATAATCTCCTGACTGGGTGTCTCACACTTCACGCTACAACACTGTTCTGGTCCTGACAGAAAGGTACCCACAGCTACTGCTCAGAAACTTCCTCTGCCAAGGGGATGAACAAGTGCACTTTGTGATGAACATATAATAAAAGCAAGAAACTTTTTAGGACAAGAACATTTTAGGGTCTGATTAATCTAGGTAAAGATTGAAGTAAGCGGAAGATGTTGAAGGGGATTAATCCATTTCAGTGAATGTGCAAGACAATATTGCTGAAGCTGATGAAGACAGCTTTATATTTAGAGAGATCAGGATTCAGAGCACCTTTTGTGACTTATTAGGCAGAGAAAATTATTACTGCCCATTAAAAAATTAAATTTCACACAAAATGGAAAATCTGATTAGTGCACATCAGAGTGGCTAGCTTCTAAAATTATAAAATTAATGAATATATGAAATATTTAATTTCATACATAAATATCTGTTAATAGAAATTAATGACTGCATGCAATAAAAGTCATTTATTGCTCATAGAGGAACAAATGTTAAATATGAGATGAAATTAAAATGTGAGCATTTTCATTGCTTGTATGTAAGTGATTTGCTTCTCTGTTGAAGATTTTTGTTACTGTATAAACAACATAGATCAAACTCAGCAATAAGATAAACTCTCTATATTTTCAGTGTCTCTCAAACTGTAATAAAAGAAGTCCTTGTTCATGGAGAGGATCACCTGCAAGTGCAATTGATCTCAGATATCATTGGGAGTGCAAGAAGTTAATGAAATAAAATATATATGCTTGAGATGGAAGCACAAAACCTGTGCTTCCATCATAATGAAATTTCAGGCTATTGGACTATGAGAATGAGTACATCAACTGCAGCTTTTGCATCTGTCCCAGATAAACAGCTCTCTCATATGTTGATTTTTGATGCACTGATCCTCTGATCTGGAAAACACATGTTTGATATGCCAGGATTTGAGTTGAGCTCATCTTTCAGCCAACTCCTGTGACTTGCACTGGATCTACTGGCTTCGTTATTGTGCATCACCTCATCTCCCAGTCTTCCTCTACCTTGTGGAAACTTCCTCTGTGTCCTTGCAGCCAGGCCATTCACTGTCCTAATCTTGTCAAGCTGCAGCTTCTGCTGGCAGTTGTTTTCTCCTCCTGGTTTTAGCTTCTGGTGCACCTGCTTGACAGCACAGTATGGCAAACTAAAAAAGCCCTAGAGTCAGAATAAGCATTACTTACAATCCAAGCATCAGTGTGCTATCAGGATTCTTCTCACAGCAAAGTCAAAACACAGCACTGTACTAAGAAAATCAACTCCATTCTGGCTGAAAAGGTGTCTGGGTGAAAGTTCCCAGCTTGCAGCCTGAGGCTTCAGCAAATCCAGCTAGTTGTGGTAATCAAAGTGAAGCAAATAGCATCTTAAATCCCACAGTATTGTAACTCTGTGCAACTCATTCTGTTTAAAACATACTTATTTAATCTGGACAACTGATATCTCTCAACAGTAGATGGAAATGTGAAGGAATAAGGTAGTATTCTTTTAAATAGTTTAAACCAGGTAATGTTGGTTAATGTGTCCTGTGAATGTTGAGAGGCATTGGTAGGAATGGCATGTCCATCTGTATTTAATTAGCCATGTTATTTGGAATTCATCTGTGCTAGTGTCATCCTTTATTGTGTCTAACAAAACAACTGGAGGTGGAAATATATACAGTGGTCTAACACAATAGAATTACTGGCTGAAGCTACTCAGCATTCAAGAAATAGCTCATTTTCGGGAGGAACAGATGTCTGATTGCTCAGGGAAAATGGATTTACTGGGGTGTCAATCCTCTTCTGAAGTAGACAACAGAGCTTTGAATGCTGTTAGTAATTAATAATGAAAGTGCTAAGAAAGGATGACTGGGGTGGGTGGCAAAAATTGGTAATTAACAGCTACTTTTAAGCTTGAGGGTAAAAACCGCTTAAATTGTAGACAGTACTTGCCCAATGCTCTGCTGCCCAAAGCCTTGGAGGTCCCCTTTATAAATAAATTCATAAAAACAAATAGTTTCTGTCTTTTACTTAAGAAATCTAAAAAACCACTGCCGATTTGGAAGGTATTTACATAATTTTCCAGATTCATAATTGGCCTCTGCAATCTAGAATAGATAAATTATTTGCCTTATTGACTGATGGCAATCATATCCTGCAACTTACTTAATTAAAGTGTCTCTGAAAATGTCATAACATACTTCCAGTCACTGTCTTCAGAGGACAGCTTTGGCTGTACTTATGAGCTGTTATTTGAGGGATTGCATTAAGACCTTTCTTGAGTGAGAGATGCACCAAGTATCAGAGAATGCTAATAGCCTCTGTTAAAATTATGATGTATAATTGAAAGCTAGCAGCAAAAACACCCTGAGAAGCATAAAAAATTTTTTTGAAAGTTGTAGGCATAAAGCAAATGAAACCAAAATCTTATTATTCCAAGGTTTGGTTGTGTTCTGTGGTAATGCCACTTTCAAAGGCAACTTGAACAAGTCATTTAAGCAAACTTTTTGACATGATCTCAATATAAAACCTTAGCTGTGATTTTTTTTTTTTTCCTGAGAACGGTTAATTATTGTCCTGATATATAACTTAAGAGGATTACATCCTATAAACAAGCTGTCATGGCAGAGAGTTGTTCTGTTTCCATCATCTGTTTTGTTGAGGTTGAGCTCAGAACCCTTGGATGGCAGATTTTCCCCTAGGAAGTAGCTTGCAATGATTCTCATCCATGCTTAAAGCAATCAACGCTTGAGATGGGTGGTCATACTGAAAGTCCTATAAATATTGCTTTCCAAATTTCTTGCCTACTCACAGCATCACTGAGCTTCAGTCCATAGACAAAGCCTGAGGCTAGTTTTCAAGGAAAAGTTTTCCCACTGTCTGTTTATGAATTGCAAGTCTGACTCATTAGTGCAGTGAAGGGACAACATGTATGGATTATTGCCTCCTGGCAGGGATGGGGAGATTTGGGGATAATCCCTGCAAAATTGTCATCCAATTCTTTCAAGAGGTGATTCTTTACAGACAGTGGTGATATATGACCTGTTTTCCCATACTGATAAAATGGAAATGAAACCTGTTACCCTTCTACAGAAGTATCAGGGTTTCCTGAAAGAAATGTTATCAAAATTTTCAATTAAATGTCACATTACTACAAATGGTGGGAAGGTATATTGAGCCAATCAAGAAATTTATGCTGTGTTATTGGAAAAAAATGCAATAACACAATATAATGCAAACAATAGAATACAATATAATACAAACTACTTATTAGTCTGTATAAATTTATTGTGAGCAGTGATTTTACAGAATATTATTTCAGGTGCTAAAGTAAATGTTACACTGAAACTTAAGGGGTTTATTATAAATAATGTGAGGAAGAGGATTTGATTAAACCTGGAGTGAAGTGAGACAGGAAATGGCTTTCCCACCTGGAGTGCATGTCTGCAGGAGAGAACCAGCAACTGCCAAAACACTGTGCAAGATCTCTCCCCGGAGTGCCAGGAGCTCAGGGATTAGCATGGTTACCCACTTGCCTTGCAGGAGACTTGACTTCAAACCATGTTTTGACAGGTTTATCAGATGGAAAAAGACCAGAGATGGCAGAAGCTAGCTTTCAAACCTCAGTTTTCCCTTTTTTTCCTCTTTTTGTTTTGTTTGTTTGTTTGTTTTGTTTTTTCAAGGGGTGAAACACCAAGACACCTTATCTCCTCTTTTCTTCCTTTTTAATCCATTCATAATTCTGCTCTGTTTAAGTGAACTAATTCTTTAGGGAGGGGATTTATTTTAAACTACATTTACATCAGCAACTGGGCTATAAACCTGCTTGTTCAAACATGGCATTGAGTGAATCAAGAACCCACTGACAGGGTCAGTGAGTGAGGATTTGGCCACGCTGATCCTCCTGATGATATAATGGAACCATGACCACTGGGCAGAGAGGGTAATTGATGTCTGGCCTTAATATCTGAGGGATTTTAATCACAAAGTTGATCTTAGAGGAGTAAGTTATTGAGAAAAGAATGATAGAGCTTCTGCTATCAAAAGACTCAACATAGATCTGCCTTTTTAACTGTTTTAGGAAGTGTGCAGACATACTTCCTACAACTGGAAATCCATGTGGTTTCAATTTCAATTTCAAGGTTGTTCAATTCACTGGATACTGATTTGGGACTTAAATCTGAGAGACACTGAGAGGACTCAAAAGTACTGAAAAATGCAGCAAGGATCCTCAGAACAGTAAGTGTCACTGGGATGATGCAAGCTTTTGAAAAGAGGTTGTTTTATAAGAGATACCATTGCTGACATGTAAAATTAACTGCAAAAGGCACAGAGGAATAAACAAAGCTCTGACTACTGATACTGACCATGGAAATGCAAACCCACTGGCCTTCTGGAGATGGATTTAATCCCTTTCTTTGCCCTTAGGTTTGTCTACTTTCATCTGGGATGACTTTCAGAGCAGGACATCTGAAAGGACTGTCCCAGCAGCATTGGAAAGGTTTATACTTGCACAGTGGTTGTTATTACAGGGATAAAGCGATGCATAGCATTACGATTTCATGTCAGCTAAAAGTCCTCTGATCTAATGCCATTCTTCTCTCTGAATCTGGAAATTTTGATCTTTGTCATGTCTTGTTAGAGAGCATGAAATTGTATTTGCAGATACTTATGCACAGTATAATAGCTCTCTGTTAGTAAAATGTAATGCAACACAGATTCCCTCTCATACCCTCCCTTTACTTTGAAATGGACTCAGCAAAGGTTCAAGAGCAAAAAGAATCTCAGGCCATTTCACTTGCAGTTGTCTGCTTCTTAAACTTGGAAAACAACAGCCATGTATGATTTTATTAACACCCTGTAGCTACCATCTATGAGAGGCATTTCCTGTATGCATGCATAATCAAATCCAACATGTAAAATGAAGCTCAGTGAGGGATGATCAAATTCACCTCTTCCTTGCAACCAGCTGCCCTGCAGTGCACCCCAAATATGAGAATGTCAACTACCACAAAAGAGAAGTGTAAACAACATAAAGCTGAGTCAGGCTAGGTTTAGGCTGGATATCAGAAAAAGGTTTTCCACCTAAAGAGGTAAAAGACAAGCATCGTGTGTTAATGGGTTTAGACCATACTTTTTTTGTCTACAGTGAAAATGAAGAGAAACCCAAATTTTATTTCACTTTTATTATTTGGGTGTGTTTGCAGTTCTTTGCTATCTCTTCCTTTTTTACAATCACATATAGCACAAGAGTGGTATTCACTTCCTTCTACTTCCCTGATTCAGGACTTCCTCCACTGCAGGCTTTGGAGCCATGCTGGCAACTCAGGCTGTGTGTACTGACACAATTACATTGCAGATAAATAGCACCATGCATTTCTAGAAGTACATAGTAGCCATAAGGACCTCATGCTTGAGTTGGTCCCAGAATTTGCATGTGAGATTCAACTACAATTTAGAGATGGCTTTTGCTCTCCCTCCCTACTTCAAAGAGTTGTGTCTCCACAAAGAATGAACAATCCTTTGAAGTAGCTTGTTGAATTCTCAAGTACGTTACACTTCTGAAGAAGAAGGGAGGACATTGAAAAAGGTCAGAGCAAAATAATACAATCTATCACAGAATCATCAGCCTTATCAGAAACTTGCAAATCTTACTCTGGTGGTTAAACATTTGCTCCAAAATTAGCAAATAATGCTTCAAGACTGAGCCCTTCAACATTCAGTCTGTGTCTGAATTTTTCAGCAATTCATTGTTCAATATTTAGGTTCCTTGCTTTGTAGTTTGTTGTTTTTCTTTTCTCCAAGAGGAAGATATAAAGCATCCTTCTTTTTCAAAGGTAAAATCTTCACACAATACATGGAAAGAATGGAAACTGAAGCCCTTTGCTCAATTGTTAAATATGTAGAATTAATAAAAGATGAAGTGTTTGCTTGCCTGAGCCTCATATAATTACTGCCTATGTTGTTTCCCTTATGGCAGCTGCTTAGAGGATTTAAATTTGTTTTTATTAGAAATTGTGGCATTAGTTATCAATTATGTCAGGTATCAGGGGTTTGGGTTGGAGTTCACACTCTGGGTGGAGTTTCAATGAGATTTTAATTCATTATTCATGTCTGAGTTTCTGTTTGACTGTCATAGCAAAAGTGTCATATTAAGCACTGAAAGCAATATGGGCATTGAAGCTTCTCCTAAGCCTGAGTTGCCATGTCCCCCCAGTCACTTGCAGGTAAATTTTTTTCTTACAGATGATATGTGACAATTTGTGGAAGAAATAAAGACATTTACTTTAGGACTGTCTCAACTTCACATTCTCAAAATAACTCTGAAAAAACCCCATATCTATCTCATTTATATTGGTCTAAATCAAGAGATATGATATTAAAACAGCTGAAATCAGAATCCAGCCCTTAGCATGGAGAAAAATGTTATGGCTTTCTCATGAGTTTTATAAGTTGTTCCAGAGACTGTCCTTCAGAGCATAACCTGACCTTTTTCCTTGAGAAATGTTTATGCAGCATATGACTTATATATGAAATTATAGCTACAACGAAATTGTGCACAGAGCTATTCATTTGGTTGAATGCCTGGTAGACAACAATAAATCTAGCTGACATTATGAGACCCTGATAATAGTCCCTGTTGATGGGTTGCAACAAAAAGGTTTACAGGCTTCTTCATTAGTAAAAAGTCACTTAACAAATAAAGCCAAGTAAACTTGCTACTCGATTCTGTTTGGCTCAGATGTTTGTGCTGTGTGCTGCCCACTGTGTCTATTCATTAAAAAGGGAGCAAAAACAGGGTTCAAAGCCTATTTTACAAGCCAGTGCTTACTGCTGTGGGAGTATCTGTGAGCAAAACAACTTTTTCTGAAAGGGTCTGTTGACTCATTTCTTTCATCAGTGAGAATAGCAACTGTACATTTCATTTGCACAAGAAGTTTCACGTTTTAAGACTCTGCTGAAAACACATTATACTTCTCTGTAGAATGGCTCTGGATGTTGATTGTGTCTGTTGTCTTGAGGAATGAAGTTATTTTCCAGGATGGGCATAAACTTGATGTACAGATTTGCTCAGGAGCTACACAATATGGAGGAGTATTTGTGTAATATTTTCCACAGCTGGGACTTTTTATATTTGCTTCAGTTTTTCATTGCAGTTCTCTGTTTTGCTCAGCCAATGCCATGAAGCAGCTGGGGCATTAGAGATGTTACAGGAATTAATTTTTTTTCCCCTTTTTATCTTTTCTTCTCTTGTCTCCCCTTTGACCCACCTTTATATCAATGCTTGTGCAATTATTTCAGCTAGTGCATATCCTGCAAAGAGGCAACTGCTGCTTTCATCAAGTAAAAGTCTGTAGTACTTTGGTTTGTGAAAGCATCTGCCATCACTTGATATCAGAACTTAACTCCTTCTGTTAGGGAGCTATGAAGAAGCAAACCTTCTCATGCCTAGGAGTGCAAAAAGAACTAGAATTGCCACAGCAAATGGCTTGGAGTCTGCATCCTTGGATAGAGCCCAAAGCCATTCTGGACACAGTCCTGAGCAAGTTCTAAATTTGTGTGGCTCTATATGGTCATGCTTCAGCAGGGGGGTTGGACCAGAGGACCTCCAGAGGTCTGTTCCAACCTCAATCACTTTGAGATTTTGTGATAACCTTCCTTTGGGTCAGATCCTTCGGGGATCATTGCTGAAACTACAGTTAGGAGAGACAGGAAGAAAATGTTGCATGTATTTATAAAAGTATATATTCATATACTCAAGTTCAGTTAAATCTATACACACTTCTTTTTTTTTTTTATTCATGGCATCATAGAATCACCAATATCCCACACTGAGATAAGTAAGTAAAATAGTTTAGCAGCATCTTACCCTGCTCCTGGGTTTAAATATCTGAATGGTTATTTTGTCAGAGATCTCAGCGATATTAGATGACTAAGTGCAACTTTGGAAGTCAGAAACCTGATGAGTTTTGGATTTACATTTGAAGGTGTAGGTTCTAGAATTTTTGAAATGATACTTCTTCAAATATATAGCCCACCTTCAAATTACAAGTTTTTAACCTAGTAATGACTACAAAGACAGCTAAAATCATTACAGGAAAAAAATCCCCAATATTCTTTTCTATTTTCTGTGGACTGCTAAGACAATAAGGGGCCATGCCCTCATTCCAGTATCTCTTTTGTAGTTGGCAACACTGTATACAGCACTGACTGGAAAATGAATACTGCAGGAGTCAAAATGGATGATGTCACTGTAAAATGTTTGGTGGCTTGAAGTTTTGTTACATTTATTTGGTTTTATTCCTCCAGAAAGAAAATGGACAGGTAGTCCATTTTCAAACACTACTTTCACTACAAAAGTAGTGTTTGAGCTGCCATCTGAATTTGTGTGGAATAAAAGTTGGGCATCAGTTGCTTCAGCTTTTAATTTTCTGTCCAGAAGGACACATTTAAAAATATTCACTGCTGTGGGGAAAGAAACATACCTAGTTGGTCCTCATTGCAGTTTTTCACATTTCTGTCCAACTAAGGCAAAATAATCACAGTAAATCACAGATTGCAGTGTTACTTTGATATCTTTGAGTCTTCTTTGGGAGCACTCACAGAGTCAAATGCCAAGCCCAGCCTTGATTGACACAATATGCTGACTGGCGATGTCACAGAGTCTCATTGCATTTGTTGGATTTGCTCTGATGCAAGTGAAGATACCTGAGACTAAAAATAAAAACATGGCTCTGCTGTAGCCTCTAGCCTTCTCAGTTTGCTTCAGTGAGACACAGAATGTGAAGTTTTTAGTTGCAGAAGGTCAGACCAGGTCCCCCCGTTACTCTCTTAGCATGATAATATGGCATGGCGTGTTGCCACAACACAGTGAGATGCCTGCCTTTCTCTGTCATAGCCTTATAAAAGCCCTATGAAGAGAATTTTCTGTTTCTACCCCTCTCCATCTTTTATTCTTTGGAAACATTGCCTCCTTCAGCAAAGCAATGGATTTTAGATGAAAACATCTGCTAGAACTGTGGATGTATGATAATGTACCTTATATACATGGGTATGAATGTATGAGTACATACATTGAATTTATATACTGTCATTTAAAGTAGCTTAATATTTCCTGGTCCGCATTTTTCTCTGGTCTATCAGTGCTACAGACTGCAGTGTGCTAGAGGCTGTAGAGTGATGGATATGTAAAGGTGACCAAGCTGCTCCTTTCTTCTTTTTACATCTTAGCATGATTTCCTTAGATAAACTCTGAAATGAAAGGAGGTGTCTATTACCGCGACCTGTGTGGGTCGCAGTTGGTGAGAGAGAGACGGTGAATCTTGTATCTTGATCAGAAGGCTGAATTTATTAATATATGATATAATACATTATAATTATACTAAAAAGAATATAGAGAGAGGTTTGCAGAGCAGCTAGCTAAGCTGAGAAGAGATAGAAAAGAACCCACAACAAAGTTGTGGCCAAGGACTCAGTCCCCTGGCTTGAACTGGTGATTGGCTCTTAATTATAAACATAGAAAATGAGCCAATCAAGGTGAATCCTATTGCATTCCACAGCAGCTGATAATAATTGTTTACCTTCTCTTCGGGGGCCTCTGGCTCCCGAAGACACAGAAATATGAAAGGAAGGATTTCTGTGGAGAAATGTCTGCGACATCTCACCTTTCTAAATTGTATAAGAATAAAAGAAAAATGCTGATGTGGAATGAACAGGAAATTCCTTCACCTATAAAATATAGAATACCAACAATTCACTAAAACAATCCTACAATATAAGAAAATTGCAAGAAACAATGCAAAGAGAATTCAAGTCCATGCAGCTGAGTTTCAGGAACAGTCCATCAGCTGAAGTCGTTTCTTTTGGACATCTGAGAGTCCTTAGAGTCCTTTTTGTCCTGAAACAGCATAACACAATTTTAAACAATTTGAAACAATTTGAACAATTTTTAGAATGTCCTTTTCTGGCCCTTTAGTGCTTCAGCACTTCAGAGCTGCTGCCCGCCTATTTTCAATCTTTTTTATTTAATTTTTAATATTTTTTTTTTTTTTTTTTTTTTTTTTTGGATCGAAAAGCAAAAGAGCAGCAACCGAGCAGAGCAGTGCCAGAGAAGGAAAGGCCCTGGGGGCCCTGGCCCATACTGGACCAGGAACCCCAAAACTGGCTCACACAGGGGGACCCGGACCGGTAGGACAAACCAGAATCCCCAAAAACATCAAGAGGCCTCGCAGTGGGCCCGGCCCAGGAATTTCCTGAGCCCAGCATCCCGGGCGAAACCCATGAGGAAGGCTCTGCATTCCTACCGGCCTGAGCCTTGCTGCCAGCACAATGGCAGCACGGGTAGTGAGACGCTTCCTTTCCCCTAAACCACTGAGGCATGCCAGCAGCAGGGAAATAGAAGCTGCCCCGAGAATCTTCATCTCGGGTCTGGGAATGTTTGTTTCCCACAGCATCACGGCACCACCCCCACTGGGCTGGGGACCAAAGGCAAAACTTTCGGGAGCCCCCTCCCCCTCGCCGCTAGGGCACAAGAGAGGCGGTGGCCTCCATGGGACAATCCCCGAAAAACCACCCCCCAAACCGCCGAGCTTGAAAGCCGGCAGCCGGACTGCCACAACAGTGAGCTGGCGGGCAGCCCCTGCTCCACTGAAGGAGAGACCAGCCTCCAGGGCGGCTGCTGGGACGTCCGGTGGAAGCAGCGGGGACGGAGCCGGAACCGGGGAGGGAGCCGGAACCGGGGGGGAAACCGCGCTGAGCGTGGGATCAGCCGCGGGCTGCTTCGAGGGTCCCGCAGGTTCAACTCCGTTTTCTGCTGCTGACTCTGGGGTCCTCTGCGGAGGCGCAGTCGCAGTCGCCGTCGCAGTGCAAACTGGCAGCAGCGGAGCTGGGAGAGACAGCGGAGCGTCGCCGTTGCTTAGCAACAGGTCAATCGGCGGAAGTGCTGTCTCTTCGGCCTTCTCCGACACAGGCTCTGGCGGGGGCAGGGAGACCGGTGCCACCGCGGGCGGGACCTCCTGGAGAGGCGGAGACGGGATCTCCTGGAGTGACGGCTCTAGCAGGGCCGTGGAGGAAACCTCGGAGACCGGTGCCGCCCCCGTTTCTGAAGGCGGAGTCTGAGAGGCCGGCGCTGGCTTGAGCGGCCGCTCCCATCCCCCTGGAGAGAGAGAAGGGGGGGAAGGAGAACACTCCATCTGAGCATGCTCCGGAGAAAGAGTAAAAAAAACTTCTTCGCGCCGCGAAGTTTCGGCCCCCCCCGCCGCGAAGCAGGGGGGGGGGAAAAGCCCAAAGTCGTCACCCACGGGGTCTTCTGCCAAGGGTGGTGGAAACGGAGCTTGGCCATAACAGTTAGATATCCATTGAAAACAAGCTGCTCTGCGCTTCAGGACTGGGAAAAGCTTTATAAATGCTGAGTAGATGGAAGGCAACACGCGTCCCTCCAGGTAGACGCACTGGATAATCGAGTCCATGCACTCCCAGACAAAAACATCCAAAGCATACAGAATATCAGTAAAGAACCCAAAAAGCTTTGCCCATCGAAAGAACCCATAGATATCTGTTTTTGACAAAAAGCAACCATCTTCTCTGCACTAATAGTTCCAGAGGGCAATAAGCTTTTCCTCTGAAGAGGAGAATTGAATCTCTTCTGGCAAGGCATGTGTTTGCCATACGAACAGCCACAAGCTACGAAGGGCTGGTTCATCAGGGATAGAAAAGTGAACAGTACCTTTTGAAAGAGTCCAGCTTACTCTGGCCAGCTCCACAGGTCTGCTGCTCTTTTCCATCATCTTTCCTGATCGTTTTCCAGAAGAAAGATTCTCTTTGTGGTCAGCCTTGGCTGTGAACTCTGTCCAAATCTTCAGTTCTTCAGCTCCTGGCTTGAATCCACTTTCTGAGGTCACTTCAAAGCAACCATCAAATGCTACACATACAGGATTTTTACCCAGTGCAGCAATTTTGCTCCTCTGGTCTTATCAGATTAATTTTTGCTCTTACACGAGGGGTCACCAGATATTACCGCGACCTGTGTGGGTCGCAGTTGGTGAGAGAGAGACGGTGAATCTTGTATCTTGATCAGAAGGCTGAATTTATTAATATATGATATAATACATTATAATTATACTAAAAAGAATATAGAGAGAGGTTTGCAGAGCAGCTAGCTAAGCTGAGAAGAGATAGAAAAGAACCCACAACAAAGTTGTGGCCAAGGACTCAGTCCCCTGGCTTGAACTGGTGATTGGCTCTTAATTATAAACATAGAAAATGAGCCAATCAAGGTGAATCCTATTGCATTCCACAGCAGCTGATAATAATTGTTTACCTTCTCTTCGGGGGCCTCTGGCTCCCGAAGACATAGAAATATGAAAGGAAGGATTTCTGTGGAGAAATGTCTGCTACAGGTGTCTTGTCAATGGATTATTCTGTACTTAGCTGAGGCCCAGACAGCTCTGTTAACAAGTAAGGGGATGTGTTATAAAAATAAGCCAAGGAAAGGAAAGCTTCACTAAAGTGGCTTGGTTGGTTGAGGTTTTAAAGAGATCTGGAGTTACTGGGAATTACTTAGGTACTGCTAGTGATGGGTGTAGGGGCACAGCATCTGTTCCATCCTCACAGTCCCAGATCCTTCTGTGCCTCATGCCTGCTGGGTTTTGTAATGCTCAAACCTGTCAAGGTGATCAGCTGCTTCTGCCCTTTGAGGAAGCTGAATATCTACCTCAATACTTCCACTCAACCTGACTACCAGCTCTGTGTCAGTGCAGGATACCTTTTTAATCAATCTGTTTTCTCAGTGAGAAGCATTCCCTATTAAGTTTACAGGATGACAAGAAAAACAGATTTATTACCAAAGTTAATGTAATTTCTGTGGAGTAAAAGCACTATGGCTAATTCTATGATGAGGTATCACTCATAGCATTACTAATTATAACTGCTGCAAATTTATAAATAGCTGAAAAATATCATTAGGCATGTGAATCATTAAGAGCTAGCTTAATTGTGTCTTGTCTTGTTATCAAAGACAGCTCTTTGACTAATACTTAAAACGCCTTATCCATGAAAAACATCAGGATTTCATTACTTAAATATTTCAGTACTGATGCAGTGTAGATATTGTGGTTCCTTCCTCTCCTTCCTCTGCCCTACATACATGAGCCTTGTTTTTATACATTAATGTACAGATTAGCTTCTGTTTCACACAGGCTCTCTGAAATCTTTCATGCCTCAACTCCCAGCAGTATCCTTTGCCTAATTTTGTTTCATTCACATGAGAGGCTGTGAATGTGGCTGGCAAACACCCTTCCAATGTGTGTCTTGATCTCAGTAGGATTTCAAAAAGAGGCATAGATGCAAATGTGATACCAAGATTGCAATTTGCCTGACTGCTGTTCGAGGTTACTTTAAAATTTGCCTATGGGCTTTGGGATTTATTCAATGTATACCCTGCATTGTTCATGAGCTCCTCGGAGCCAGCCAGGAAGTAGATTGCATGATCATTTACACTGCAAGCACAAAAGGAAATTTTAGATCTTTTCTGTGTACAGCAGGAGTCATTTGGTGATAAGCAGGGTCCAATAAAGACTTTGGTTTAAGGTTGTAGTTAATATCTGAATTTTTTACGAATTTTGTTCCTTTTTTCCTCTTTTCCCTTTTTTTTTTTTCTTTTAAACTCTTTATTATCTTTAAATATACTTTCCAATGGATTCTAGTCTTTGAATATCTGCTCTGAGATTAGGATATGTCCTTATTATGATTATTCTTCATTTAAAATACCCAAAAAGATATGTGAAGGACAGGCTGGGGCTGCAGTTACACACTCTGAATTTACTGTGCATGCTGATTCACAGTTACAACGTATTTCTTGAAATGCACTTGTCTCAATGTCAACTGAGGCATTTCCACCAAGACTGCAATTAAATCCAGCCACCATCGAACATCTTGGTCAAAGCATTTTAGAATTATGAAGCAAAAGCTGCTCTGCTGTCTTGGGGCTGCTGTCATTGGGGCTGAGCAATCCCTTTAGATGGGACCCTTCCTTAAAACTAGTTCTGCCACCTAACCCTGAGCAAGACAGTGTGAGGATTCATGGTGATTTAAATAGGAGGCATGAAAGGTCTCTGCTACAAATCAGCCTTACAGCTCCCCTATTTATGAACCTCCCACCATGTATTGCCCTTGTGGTAAACAGACTCTTAAAAGAATCTGATGTTGGCAAATAAATTACATAAAGACACTATCTGATGGCATTTTCCAGTCTGTTCTTTAAGCCTGGAAACACCACACTTTACTATGTAGCTTATTTGAAAACCTCAGAATGTTTTAAGATCCAGTGTCTTCTCTAGCTAAGTAATGATACTCATGATTCTGAATATTCATTAGTGGTGACATCTTCCATGGTGTCACTGTCAGGAATTGAAGGTGGGAAAAAAAGAAGAAAACCAGACAAGTTTTTTGTATAGATATTGTATTCCAGACACAGAGAGCTTTGAATAAAATGTGCCCTGTGGTCAGGGAAGAGAGAAAGGCTTCACACAACTGTTATGGTTTGGGCCTGGCAAAGCCAGAGCCCCATGGGTACACCTTCTCCCCGGTGTCTGCTGTGAGATGTGACCAGGAATAAGCAAAGCAGGCTCCAAACTTAAACATAAAGAAAATTTTATTAACTAAGCTACACACAAACAATTACTAAACTACACACAAAAGAAAAAAAAAACACAAGGAAAATGAAAACCTCACAAAAACACTCTCCTCCTCCTCCCCCCTAAATTCCCAATACAATACATCCTCCAAAAATCACCAATTCTAGGTCCAACACCACCCTTCAGATTGCTCAGACTTTCAGCTCCTCAAGAGAGAGGGAGTCCTTCCGTGTGTCGTGGTGGCCTCTTCCGTCCTTGTTCCGGTGCTCTCACCACCGAACAGGGATCAGGGCTGCTTCCAGGGTTGTCTTTTTTTAAGGATGCTTTGTCCAGTTCCAGAAAAACACAGTATCTCACCTTCTCACCTTTGGGACATCCGTCCCCCCCATATTTTATATACCCCCTGGGGCCGAGGGGTACCCACACTGAATCTTCTCTGGCACTGGGACATTTCTCCCCCTGGACTCAGTCTCTGTATCTCACGGAAACATAGCTCTGTCCATGGCTACACAAAAGAGTCCAGCATAAAATGCCACTCCATCTTCTCCATTCTTCTAACATCTCTCACTCTCTCTCTCTCTGGTCCAGACCCCCATCACTGGTTCATTTCCTTCGTCCTCCTCCACTCTTATCACACGTCTAGGAAGGGTTAATGTTCTGTAAGGTTTTCATTGTCCAAAAGGGGTTAAAAACTCCTCCAGGCGGCCGGACTCCTGGCTGCACCCCCCCCCCCACCCCATCTCCTCAGCTGGGCTGCCTGCTGCCAGCACATATTTACTGAATTTCAAGGTAACGACGCAGGCTGCACTCTCGCTCTCTCTCTCTCTGTCTCCGGGGGGGGCGGGGGAGAAAGGCTGTCCGATGTCTCTTGGGGCTCTTCCTCCACCCTTCCATCATCCAAGGCCTCCTCACTCCCATGTCTGTCCAGGCCCAGGCCTACCGCATGGCTGCCCCTCCCCCGCCCAGCGGCAGCAGCTGAACGGGGGAGAGCTCCGACCTCGGTCCCTCGAAGTCCCAAGAGAGCCTCCCAGGGCCGAAACTCTGCTTTTAACCCCTGTGTGTTCTCGGAGGTGTGTCCTAAAACCCACTGGCTACCCCAGGTGCCAATATCAAAATCCAAGCACCCATTGGTTTGACCAGAAAGAAGTTGGAATTCTGGGATGTTCTGGTCAAACCACCACAACAACTAAATATTACTTGTGTATTTGCACTAATGCCTGTATCATAAAGGGTGGAGAAATGGAACTCAAAGTTTCAAAAAGCTTGTGCTAAATGATCACTTAGCATCTTTTTTCAAAGAGTTAATCTTTAAATGCAACCATTGTTTCAAAGAAATGAGAATGATTATGTAATGCACAGATTCAATTCACAGTAACTTAATTGGTAACCATCTTTCATACATATTGTGCCTGATAACAAGTGCTGACAGATTTTTTGCTTTATTTGCTACAATACAGTTGTAATTTTGCAATTTATATATATTTACATTTTGATTATTTTTTTTAAAAGCTACTGTAATCAGTATTTTTTTAATAATTCCTATGAAAAAAAGAGAAAATATCTCAGGCAGGGCGTTTGGTATCAATATGTAAACTGGACAAAGCCTTTGACTGTAACCTGAAGATTTTGGTCTTCTTCCTAACAAAGCTTTTAGTGCTGCTGACTTTAGTAGCAGAACTTCCCGTCCCCCTTCTTTTCCCCCAAACCTGATGGTTTTTCATGTAAGCATAGCAAAATGGGCTCTGAGAAACTCCAAGACAAAGAAATACTCCCAGTCAAAGAAATAGAGTTGAGCATGCCACACCCCCAGCCTCTCTGGGAAGGAAAGGATTTCAGGGCTTGGCAGTCATACCAGTGTCCAATCTTTGTGCCTATTTTGAAAGAATATCTGTTCTTCCCAGACAGCAGTTTGGATTTTGCTACAGATGCCCTTTGAAAGTAAAAAAATGGGACAAGCATACTTTAAAAAGCTCCAAGTATCCTCTCAAAGCGTTTACAAGAATTTGAAACTCGAGGGTCTGAAAGCATTGCATGCATGGCAGAAAGTAATGTAACTGGCTAACTGTAAGCATTATTTTTTAGATATTGATATAGCAGAGTAAGCAGGTATGATGCTTAAGCATATGAAAATTTAGGTTTTTAATAAGAAAGCTTTGAAAATTAATTTGCACACTATAAGTCTTAAATTTTTCAATTTAAAAATATCATTGAATTCACACTACTTGCGATCTGATCCAGAATATAGAATTTAAGCCTCAAAGACTGCTATATCTTCAAAGAGCCTTAGAACCCAAAATTTCCACATCCTACCTCTAAGATCCAAGTGATTGTTATTCTCAAACTTGCTAAGTCTGAAACAACTGTATCCTTTCTTCTTTCTCATATGTATTCTCACTGATGGCACAGAAGAGTTGAAAGGCCTCTAAAGAAGTTGCTTGTGTGGGTTGCTGCACTCCTTTTCCAGGCTGATGAATCTAATCCTTAAGTTGTTCCTGCTGCTAAAGCCTTTGCTCATCTTGTCACCATCTCGACCCCTCTTTGCGTTGCTCGTGTCTTTTAGAAAAGATTAGAACTCTGTGCAGTGCTGGAGATTCAGATGCTGCACACATTTAATGCCATAATCTGCTTTTTGCTCCTTTCCTAACAGGTTCCAAACTTCTTTTTTTGCCTACTGAGTGTCGCTGAACACAAGACTTACATTTTCATGAAGTTAACTGTTTTTACCTCATGACTCCTTCCTAAGTGGTACCAGTCAGCTCAGAACTTTGTACACTTATATCAGGATTGTTTTTTCTTGTTTCGCCTTACACTGAATGCTATCTGCAATTTCAGTGCCCTGACACTCAGTGTCATTCCTCCACTCATTCATTCCTCAGTATATAATTTGATTTACAGGTTACTGGCTGTACTTATCAGAAATGGATGTTGATTGCAGAGTGCATTCCTTAAGTACAGGTTGTGTACCTCTAGATGGAGTCGGGAGCTTTCCTCTGTGTCAGGCTTAAAAGTGCAGCTGAGTTGTTTTGCTTCTCATAGTTTTGGATATGATGCTCCCTGGGATGATCTGGACACTGAGTGATCTGAGCAGATCTTCTTTTGCCTTTCATTTCTTCTACTGCTTTTTTTTGTGACCTTTCATAAGCACTGAATTTGTGGAGAGAATAGGGGTTAAGTTTGGAAAAGGCAAGGTAGATGTTCCAACACATTACTCTGGACCTCAGACCTGGATGTAACTTAAGGAGGATTAGAGCTCTGAATTACAGCTGCCCTTAGGGGTTTGCCACAGTCATCCATTTCCAGCTTAATTTGCATTCTCATGTTTCTTTGCTTCTTGCTATCTCAAATTGCAAATTGCAGTAGATGGGCTGAATCTTTCATGGTGGGTGTGTCTATAGCGGCACAACGATAACTTTCCTTACCAAATTATTTTTAAAACCAACTTTCAAATTACATTTTTATTTTAAAAATATCTCGTTGGAGGCCTGTCAGTAGTGGTGTCCCCCCAGAGCTCAATAATAGGCAGCATTGTTTAACTTATTAATCAAATATGTGGATAAAGGGGAAGATTCCTCCTCAGGAATCTCACTGATGACACAAAGCTGGAAGGAGGGGCTGGTTCCCCAGAGGGATGTGCAGCCCTTCAGCAGGATCTCAGCAGGATGGAGAAATGGGCAAAGAACTGTCTGAAACAGCAAAGGTAAGTGCAGGGTGCTGTTCCTGGCAAAGAACAACCCCTGGCACCAGCACAGGCTGGAACTGACCCGCTGGAAGGCAACTCTGGGGGTGCTGATTGAAAACAAGCTATTGTCATTTTCTGCCTTTGGTTGTCTGAAAAATGATGGAAACTTTTGCATGAATTTTCATAATTTGCTACATTTCCACGAGGAATAATATTCCCTGTGCTGATTCAAGCAATGGTGTCTAGATACAATTATGCTAATTTCCTCTGGGACTACAGGCATCCTCAGAGCATGTGGATTTAACACATTTATTTAAAGCTGTCAATAAAATAATTCCTGTCAGTGGAAAAAAAAAAATTGACATTCATTTGTGTTTGTGTTCCCTGTTTCTGTCAGTGTATTCCTTTCTCAGTCCTGTGCCTTTACAAAGAAAATTTGTTTAGATGAACACACTTTATTTTCATAGCCAAGACCTATAGCAACATTAAGACATCCACAACTAAATTAATTTAGGGAAGAGACCTAATTCAAGGAATTAATCTAAAAGTATTGATGAAGCTGCCTATCTAAGGATCACCTTAATAGGAAGACTTGTGGGCTCTGACCTGTGAGTGACAAGACTAAAGTAGCATCTCAGAATATTTTCATATTATCAGAAATATCTTTGCTGTTTTATACTGAGCCAAACGCAGAAGTCAGATGCTCTACTTGAGCAAGACCCTTAATCCAAGGTGTGTTGGCCTGCAGACAGGAAACAGAACCCAGGAAGACACTCTTCTTCAGAGAATTGCCTCTAACCAGCTTTTTGTGTCTTTGGTTTTACTATTATAAATTGTCCACACACCATTTTTAAATGTTATTTAGCTACAATTCATTAAAAATATGTGTCTGTACATACATAAGTGTGTATAAAAGCAGAAGGCAAAGAGAAGGTCTGGTGAGACACGATATTTTTCTCTTTATTGCTCTGCTGTCTAGCCCTCTCACCAGCTTTGCTGTCCTCTGGATGCATTCAGGGACCTTGACACCCTGCTTAAACTGTGGGCCCTAGAAATGCACTCAGGGTGAGGCTGTCTCAGCCCTGAGATAATCACTCTTTTGATGGGCTGCTTGTGCTGTGTTTGATGTACCCAGGATGGGGTTTGCTTTTTGGCTGCTGGTGCACACACTGCTGGCTCACACTGAGCTGCTGCCAACCAATATTCCCAAACTGCCTCCTACAGGCTCCTCTCCAGCCATTCCTCTCCCTATTTACACTTCTGCCTGGCCTTGCTTTGTCCTGGATGCAGAACCTGGCACCTGGAATTGCTAAATTCCATGCAATTAATCATACCAGTACAAGAAGGCTCAATTTTACTTTCCTTTAGGTGGTCAGCAGATCGAATGAATCTTCAGGTTTGGTGTTTTGGCATTGCGGGTTTCTTTGGGAATTTAAAAAAATATTTTTTTTCTAAAAAAACCACGTTGTTTCAGGTTCTTTTACCAGCCCAAATATTTCCACAGGTGCCTCAGGCAAAAAGCTGGCAGCACACAGTAATCACCAGTTTTATACCAGCCACTGCAAACAGCTTGAAATTGCTTATTTCAAGCCAGCCACACTACAGGGAGGCAGGAGAGAGGAGCAGAAAGCAGCCAGACATCTTCTGGCAACTGGACCTCAGCACTGGCCACATTGGAGACATGAGCAAGGCTGGTTTTTAGCATGTTCCTACTGCCTGTCCCCAGCCAAGGGCAGATATCTGCCAAGCCTCTGAGAACAAGAGCAGCCAGGAGCTCATCCCACTTCCCATTTCCCTGTGGAGATGACAAAGGCAGGCTGCCAGGTTGGTGCTGTGATGTGGTGACTCCTGTAGCAGTGCAGATACCAGGATCAGAGATCCTGAATATCTCAGTGATGTCCTACATAAGTCCAGGCCTGGTGTATGGTCTGGAAATCTGAGACAGGCAGAGCATCAGTAGAAGTTCTTCTGTGACATTCTAGGAAAGGGCAGAAAGGGATTTTCTAATCCAAAAACATTCCCTGGAAAACCAGACAAAATATGCATCAGTAAACTGATGAGCACAATAAATATTTATAGACTAATAAGCAAAGGCTTTCTGTATCATAAGCACATTACAAAAAGAAATATATGTTCCTTAACCGTGCCTATAAAGAAAATAAAAATTGATTGTTGGATTAGCAAACAGAGGAAAAATGTTATACACCACACTTATTGAAGTATTATTAATGAGCTAGAAGAAAAATCTGGCAGAATCTAGTGAAGTTAATGAAGGTTGAGAATGATGCAAAATTACTTCACAACGTTCTACTTCCCCAGATACCAGAAGCCCAGGAAGCTGGGTGTTGGCTCTCTATGCTGATATCTCCACAGACACCTAGGCTTTGGTTACTGAGCTGCTCAGCTGATGAATCAGCACTTTTGATGCCTTATTCACACATCCTTACCCAGCAACAGCAAACTGAAAAAAGATCAGTGCTCTGTTTGCAGGAACACAATCTATGAAATTCATTAAGTTCTGGTGTTGCTGTTGCTCCTGAAAGTGTTTTGACATAAAGCAGTGTTTGCACTCTAAGACAGTAGTCTTGGCTAGCCCATTTTGAAACTAGAATGGATTGAGGAGCTCTTGTCCTGCAGCATTGGATGTTTTGAGCCTTCAGCTGGTCCTGCTGTGAGAAGTGCTCGGCTCTGGGCAGTCCCAAAATGTACCAGGCTGCAAAGTCTGTCTCACTTCTGAGCTGTTAAATTTAAGATTCTGCAGCCATTAGTCAGCTTGTATTTCGACTGTGTTATCAAAATTATTACTATAAAGAGAAAAGCATGTGGGAAGGTTTGTTATTGCTGTTTTGTGTGTGTGTTGGGTTTTGTTTTCCTCAAATAAAAGTTAACATTTATAGTGCTCCTACAGATGGTCACTGTAGAAAAACCTCTCTTTCCTCACTCATGCCTGCCCCTCTCTCCATACATGTGATTTCTGAGATATATAATGGTCCTTCCACACATTTCCCTCCTTTGATTTTAGAATTAATTCTTCTAACCTTTAAACATTTGTGTCAGTCCTTATGTTGACAACAGGGAAAATTGTACTTCTTCTTACTGATACATATATATTTAGTCAGATTTTTCTTCTTGCAATAAACTTTATTAAAAAAAAAATTAAAAAGACAGTTCATCAAAAGTAAATGGTTTTCTAAAATGGTTTCCTGAAATTAAAATTGAAAAAAAAAACTGTTTAGAAAGATGACAGTGTTTTATTTTGATCTTTGTGGAACAAAACTTTCTAATCTTCTATTTTGAAATAACAGATTTCAGTAGTTTCTTGACTTCATATTTATGAAACAATATAAAGAAAAGCCTAAAAAATGAAATTAAATATATTGACTTTTCAACACTACTAGTAATGTATCTAGTAATGTATCAAGTACACTATCAAGTAATGTACTTGATGTACTTCAACATCAAGTACATTACTTGATAGACTTTTCAGTTAACAGAATATTTACATGAGGAACTTTTATTCTGCTACTGAAGAAAAGACATTTCAAAATTGGGAGACTTAGCTGAAGACATGGACACCACATGGTTTTAATGAATAGACAAAAAACATGTTATAGCATCAGGAGATCACCAAGTGCTTCATCATTCTAGAGCTAAGAGCTGATGGCTATTTAATAATAAATTTACCAGTGCAAAACAGTTCATCTTGTGCCTCACAATTAGTTGTCCATCTTCTATAAGCATGTCAGTTTTAGGAACTAGAAAGTTTTAAGTACTTAGATTGCTTCTGTGAACTGACAGTCTGTGCCCGACAGGTGCTTTCAGAGTGGCTGTCACAGAGCCATGAAATCATAGTTCCTTCAGCTGTTAATGAAATAGGGAAAAATCCAACACATTTGTACATACATAATATTGTTATTAGTATTATTTTTTAAAATGTTCATCTTCCTCTAACTTTTGTGAAACAATTGTTTCAGTCTCATACAAAATACGAAGATAAAAGCACATGGCAAAAGTTCTCTTGAATCCACAAATAGGACACCATGTCTGCTAAAATCTGACACACAAGTTGATCTTGTGATGTTGTGACCTTGCTTGTTGACACAGCAGGGAGAACATCAGCTTGCTTCTCTAGCTAGGAACAATACTTAGAAAAGGAATCATCCTGGCTTTTGAAAGGCATCACTGATAAAAATCACAAAAATCTCAGCATATGCATAATCCTGTAACACAGATGACATGTTATATTCTGTCTTCATCTTGAATGGAAATATATATTTGTGTGTAATTTCTATTTGAGAATGGTGTGCTTGGAGGGTGGGGGACCTGAAGACCAGAGAGTTATACTACTACAACAACAAACAAATACTAGTATCTTGGTGTATTCAAAGGTGTCTTGCATTTAGAGCTGTAGTAAACAAGTAACCCCCTTTACAGCATCTAAAGCTGATAATTCAGTAATCACTGTCTGCAAAATTGTTATTCTGTTCAGAACTGGCATGAAAATCTGCTCATATTTCAGATAACAATATGAAGCTTAAACAATGAGAAAGAAGAATTCTTTAAAAAAACAATGAAAGGAGAAAAGGCTCATGGTCTGCTGGACTACAAACTGCAAGCAACAACTGCCTATATTCAAGATGTTGGTCTGTGTCATGTTTTCTGTAGCCACGACACTGGTCCTTCACAATGCTTTCACTACAATGGAATACATCTTTTATTTTTTATTCAAGCTGAAAACACCAGAAAACTAGCAAAAACCACCTAGCAGCAGAAAGCTGTTTTACATTGTCATAGTAACAGAAATTTAACAGTAACCATATTTGCCAGAAATTTGTGAAACATTGCTCTGGGCAAATTTACATTGAACAAATTTCTAATTTCTTGTATAATTATGAAATAATGCCATTCAAATATACTGAATAATGCAATTCTCATTCATATTCACTAAGGACTTAACTTTTAATAATTCTTATCAGTCTGGACAGTTTGCTTTTTGGGGCAGACAAGTAGGAATTAATCTGAGAATTTTTTGAAGTGTTTTACCTTCTGGAACTCAGGGAAAAGGAAAATAATGAGATTCTGTGTTAACATGGAAGTGAGTAGCAGAGGTTTAGACAATAGAGTACATAATTCATAACCACAGTCTTTTATTTAGGATGAAATGTTCCTCTCTGAAACAAAGACAACAACAAAGGCTTTTAGCCATGCAAAAGTCAGAGAGCTTGCATAAAGAGCCCTCTTGGTCCAATTTTCCACTATGCAAAGAATCAGAATAAAATTCTAGTCCAAAGAAATCCAGTGACTGTTTTGTTAAATAGGATTAGGATTGGGATTAGTGCTGTAACCTCAATTTCTATCCATAACATAGAAAGGCAGTTCTGATCAAGTCAGGGATATCTAGCTATTGCAATCCAGCTGTTTACTGTCATGCTATCACTCCCCTATCGGATCATTTTTCCACCTTTAGGGGCCTCTTTCTGTAGTAAGAATGTTTCATTTCCTCCTGCTAACTGAACTCTAATTTCCAGATAGCAATTTGTGTAGCACAGACAAGGTGTAAGACAGGATTCTGCCAAATAGAGACACTTCAAGGGTTTTTGTGCACATTTTCTGGGTGCATCGCATGGATTTAAGGAAACTCAAACACTTTCTTCCTCACAGAAAAGAGTGCTGAGCTTTTCTGGGTGCAAGAAAAGGAGAAAAGGAAGTAAGGGAGCATTGGATTTAGATAATGCATGATCTGTCAGTTATGGAGGAGTTATGGAAAAACATGGCCACTTTCTTTACGTCACTCATTGAACTTAAGGTGAGATTGCCAAGGGCTCAATTTCTTGTCTTAGGGATGGAACTGAGTCAGATGCCCATGGGACATTGCAAAGAGTGTGGAAAACACACCTTACCCAGGAGAGGTTACAAGCACAGCCATCCCCTGGGGTGACTCGTGTGACAGAGGCACAGTGGGTGACATACAGAGATGGAGCGCACTGGGAAATCCTGGCAAATCCTGGACCAGAGGCAAAACAAGCAGGAATACCAAGGAATGGTATTGTGCATGAGTGAGCCATAGAAAGGTTGTTGTCTTCACCTGCTTTCCCGGGTGCAAGTTTATCCACAGATATTAAAAAATAAATATTAAAGTGATTTCCACATCTACATACCTACCCAATACGGTGGGAACAGCTGGACATCAAGAATTTTCCATAGAAATCTCTGGATCTATTTAGATGTTAAAAATATTTTTGTTTCTTATCTACAACTTATATTCATTTTCCTTGTCTACATTTCTTTTATAGAAAATCAATGGGCCTCAGCACATTACAAACATTGTAGCAGTTTCCCTTTAAGCTTGCAATATGTTTCTTAATCATACTTTCTATTAATAATCCTTGTACACATACAGCTATTCAATATTTAAAACAAAAACTGTAAATGCAATATAGTGCCTTACTTCAGCTTACAACTTGTACAAAACCAAAGCTGTTTTTTTAAAAATCATTCAGCTCTTTTAGGATCCATGAAAAAGTACCAATTATTAAAGACAATTATTTTAAGCTTTATTATGGCTTAAATATTATCTTTCTTTACACTGAATTTTGGAAGACCAAATCTGTAAAATAAAACTCTCTTTTGTTTTCCTCTTCTGTTCTTCAGCATTTATAAATGGAAGAAAGATACCCCCTTTATGGTAACAAAAAAACCACACAAAACAGAAAACCAAAACTTTATCAGCATTTTTATCAGCTAAACACATCTGCTCCATGTGTTTTAATTGTATGATCTGGAGAAAGATTATTTCTTATCTTTAGGAACTAGAGAGGAAGAAAAGCTAGTTAGCTCTTCCCTAAATTTCAAGAGTTGTTATCTTTGTATGACTGCTATCCAAATTTTGCCCTAGCAACCAGATGCTCATGAATCTGTACATCAAAAGTCCCTCCAAAAGACTTCTGCTTCAGATATGGATAATTTTAGACTCTGACCTTTGAAGCTTTTGAAATAAACCATCACCTAGTGTCTAAAAGGGACACTTTAGGAGAAGAGCTCTTTATCCAGAAGGGTACCTCTCCTTTTTCTCTTTATCCTAGTAAATCACTACATGTCCCCATCCCTGACATTTAATTGCAGCTAAAGCAGGTGGAGAAGGGGTGTGTGTGGGGAGGCAGGAGGTGTTTCCATTGCAATAAATGGCTATGCTTCTTTTTCTACACTTAGTACTTTGAAAAACAAGGAAGCCTAATTGCCTTTGAAAAAAGTGCTTAGTTATTTTTAAGCTAAATTTAAATATATTTGTTGAAATGTGTCACTCTGATAATCTGATTCCCTCTTCAGATTTCACACAGGTACGAAATTTGTTGGTTTTTTTCATGCCTTTTTACTATTTTAAACGGAAAGAAAGCAGTTTTCATCTTTTTTTTTTCTTCTGCAATATTTGAAGAATATATTTTTGTGGTAGGTGGATATAACCTGTGTCCCAGCCCTGACTGAATCTAGCCTTCCAAAATCCAGAATTGGCCATAATTACTTTAGATCTTCTCACATGTGTGAGTCACAGTACAAATGAGTTAAGTTTAATTAGTCTGACATCCCTAAGATGCAACATGTGTCACTGGCCTTGTGACATCTATGATAATTAGTAGACAGAAACTCACTTATTTTGTTTCCTCATGTAATAGTGTTGGATTGTTACTACTTTAAAAGAAGGAATTGACAAGTGGTGAAATATACAGGGTGGCAAAATTTGTAACCATATTATCACAGAATGATCCAGCATGGAAGGAACATCTGGTCCCACATCCCTGCTCAAGTAGGGCCAGTTGTCCAGGATTGTGTCTAGGCTGCTTTCGAATATCATGGAGGATGGAGATTTCACAGCCTCTCTGCTCAACCTGTGCCAGTTCTTGGTCACCCTCACAGTAAAAAGGTGTTTTCTGGCACTCAGGAGAAACCTCCTGTGTTCCATTTTGTGCCATTGCTTCTGGCCATCACTGAGAAAAGCCCAACTTCACAGTGTTTACACCCTCCTGTCATGTATTTTCACACGTTGATAAAGCCCCCTCCAAAAGCATTCCCTTCTCCAAGCTGAGTTGTCCCAGGTCTCTCAGCCTTTCTTCATATGAGAGGTGTTTCAGTCCCTTCCCCATCTTTGCACAGCTTCACTGGAGTGTCTCCAGAATATCCCTGTCCCTGTTGTACTGGGCATCCCACAACTGGCCACTGTACTTTTGGTGTGGCCTTAAGAGTGGGGAAAGTAAAAATCATACTGTACAGGGAAAGGAAAACATAATTTCTGAGCTTTTAATGCCTAAATTGGAATAAAAGGAAGGATTCTCTCCCCTTTTCAAGTTTCTATTTAAAAACAAGGAACTATTTTTTAAATTTTATTTGCCTTTTAACAATTGCAAGAGAGGTGTTCCTTTTTTTCCCAGTGAAGAGAACTTTTTTCATCACACTCCATCCTAAGATCCATGCCAAAAGAAAAAAATCTTGTTCCTTAAAAATAACTTTTTTGAGAAGATGAAGCACATCCTTTTTCCAAGACATTAACTTGAGGTGCCAACAACTTCTGCAAGCCAACCTCTATGCTCATGTAAATCTTCCCCGTGCTCCTGATGTCAGGAGAACAAAAGTGGCCTATGCCAAAATTTATTGCTGGAATCTGCATGACTGATGTCCAAATTCACTTGGAAAAAAGGAAGGGACAAAGAGCACAGCAGAGAGTAAGGATGTTCAGCTCAGCTGGCTGTGCTGACACGGGGAATGTGCTTCCAATGATTGTCTCAAATTTGTTGGCATTTCAGAGCTACCTTTTCTGGCTTGACAGGTGCAGTTGAAGGAAACAATACTTTTGGTATTGATAATTTTTCAAAACCAAACAATTTAGCCACTGAATTTTTGTGTTACAAGATTTGTGTCAAGATTTGTGGCACCTCATCTCTCTATCAGTAGCAGTGCTTCAAAATACACTCTTTACACAGGTATATTCCCAGTCATCAACTTCCCTCCTTCTCTCCTTCAGGTCACTCAGTAAATTTCCAGACATTGGAGTCTAACTCCAAATCTGTACTCATCAGTGGATCATGTAACACCTGAAAGTATGTTTAATTCCTCAAAGAATACGGCTAAGTAGGGAGAAAATTGAAGTTCCTGTTTTCCAGCTTAACCTGACCAGTGGCAGCAAAACTGCAGAAGCCATCACTTCTGAGAGGGTTAATTTTGTTTGATTTGCAGCTAGTTCACAGGGAAAGCAAAGCATTTCCATAAGATACCATGTGCTTGTGAGTATCAGTGCGTTGGGGCATTTTCCCTTGTCCCCTCTTCCTGAGCTAATGTCATTTCTTGAAGACACAACACGCTCCATGGAAAATAAGATGAAAACATTTTCCAGCAAAGAAACTTTATTTCCAGGTAAGTTTCTCTAGGAGTTTTTATTAGCTCCAAGTGTTCACTGTGAAGTTATGGCAGAACTAGCCTGACTTTACTAATCATCACTTCACAGCAGATTGTAGTCCTTCAGTTTTGTAACTGAAATGGCAGCTAAAAAGAACATCTGAACAATGGTATGGATAAACATTCCCAAGGGTAATTCCCAATAATTCCCTTCAATTTATGCCTCGTCTAATGAACATCCAGAGCAAAAAAAAGCTCTTATATTCTCTACTTCTTGACTTTCCAGCATCCACACACCCTACAAAATAAGATGTTAGCAAATCAACTATTTGTCTTCACATTAAAAAAAAAAAGTTTTTCTTTATAATTTCTTTCCTAGTTTTTAGAGTTCAGGGTGCACTTAGACTCCTTTAAAAGCTTTTTTCCACAACACAATTAAAATTCTGTTTAAAAACCAAATAAAAATAAATATAATTTGCAAGAAATCACCTGATATCTAGGTTTTGGACTTTAAGGTGGTGTGGCAGAGAGAAATAACCTTTTTGCTTGAAACACATCCAAATTGCCAAAACCTCTTAAATGCATCACCAGGTCAGCAAAGAAAGAGTTTCTCTCATTTGCAAGAGACTATCCACAAACACAGAAATTTAAACTGCAAAGCACAGTTTGCTTGTGTGTTTTTTTTATTTGGCCACCAAACAAGAAAGAAAATGAAGAAGAAAAAATAACCCACTCTTCACTGAGCTTGTCTCTGCATTTCTGAACTTCCAGCTTCCCTTCATGGCCCCAATACATTTAGCAGAGCATCCTGTTTCCTGCACGGGCTGTGGGTCAGCTGCAGAATGGGAATTGTATATGTGTTTGTCTTTTTCCCCAAGGTCAAGAATAAGAGGTAGTTTCAAAGACAGGTTTACAATGCTATTGTCCTTTGTGAAAAACAGAGCCATTTCATCTCCCTAATAGTGACTCTAATTAAGGATGCAAATATTCAATTAATTTGGAAAATGCAATGGGCTTCACAATTGAGTGAAATAATATGAATGAAGTAATTGGCCTGGGACCCCAATTTATCTTTATACTCTCTCCATTTCACAAAGGCCTTACTTTGCTAAGAGTTATGTTTTATTCACACACTTGAGTACCAAAGCCCTGGGGATCTGGGATATTTAATTACATCACAGCAGCACACACAATGGTTACAACTCACAGGATATGTTTTCTATATTCCCAACCCTGTTAGCACACAACCCCCTGCCTCGCTGTCCTGGGAAAGAGGTATATGGAAGGAAATGGCTCTGAGGAATGTGTATTTATGAAGTGCTTAGAAACTTGTATCTCACAACAATCTTTTTGCCTGAGCAAGACTGGTAAACTATCATTACTTTGAAAATTCTTTGTAGTAAATAAATTACACAATATGCCAGGATGGAGAGAAGCAAACCAAGGAGGAACAATTTACTGGTGGGAAGATGCACAGCACCATGCAACCGGCCCAGACCTATTGACTGGGAGTGAGAAGATCTTAATTTGTGCTCTGTTATGTTGTATGAGCTGTTGGATGAATCTCCTATATATCTTGCAACTCTGCAGTCTCTGGGTGATTGTTGGAGCAATTCCCTTTCCCTCCTTAGCTCATTGAGGCTAATGACAGACTTCCTACTCATCATCTGAATCTTGCTCTGGGTCACAGTGGAGACAACTCATTCCAGGTGTAACACAAAAAATCACCCAACAACCAGAACAGCTCATTAACTCACCCCTGCTCTGGTCACTACCACAGGGAAAGGCCTTGCAAAATAGGCTGTCTCATGGGAAAGGATTTTTGTATGGGACTAGTATTTTAGGAGGGTTTTTCCCAAAAAATATACAGGCATCTTCAACTGGAATACCAGGATAAACTGTCAGAGTATCCCATCTCACTGCTCACTGATAAGAGTTAAATAGAATGTCTTGTCTCACAGCAGCTGCTGGGTGAGGTGGTATCTTTTTCCAAATAAAGGAAATATCTTGGGAATTCTCAGTCAGAGATCTGTTCTGTCTGTCTGGAGCACAAAGCCAAAAATCTGGCTATAGTGCCCAGGAAGAGGCACATTCAAATGATTGGTAAGTGTTAAATATCAATTTCCAGGGCATCTATCATTACCTTAACGCCCTTTCACCTCCAGTGCACTGAGAAGTCTTTATAAATGATAACATTGTGCGAACTCTGTCAGGTGATGCATCCCCTCATTTTCTCTTAACTACAAGGCACAGATTCTGTATTCCAGACCAGATTTCTGATTTCAGCATCAGAAATCAGAGATTGGACGTGAGTCACCAATGGGTGCTCACAGCCAGGCAAAGGTGTGTGGGATTCACATTCTCTGAACCTGAGAGAAGCAGAGAAAAGAATGATCCAAACAATTCTTATCTCATTCACTGCTCCTGTGTTGTGCCAAAGTAGAATGCAATATGGAGATGTTTACCCAAGGTGATGGTGTTTTGTTTCCTTGGCTGTTCAGGGCCAAGTGTGTGTTTCAGTACAGTCAGCTGACAGTCGTGAGTTCAGTGCAGTTGTGAGCAGTTGGGTGCTTGGCAGATTCAGTTTAGATGTAGTGTAATATAGTACAGAATAACATAGTATAGCAAAGTAGTTAATGAGCCTTCTGATATCAGTGCTGTCCTCCTCATCATTTCTCCCTGCCACGGGGGTCACATTGAATTCTATAAAGGTGTCCTGGGCTGCATCCAGAGCAGCATGGCCAGCAGGGCCAGGGAGGGAATTCTGCCCCTCTGCTCTGCTCTGCTCTGGTGAGACCCCACCTGGAACCCTGCATCAGCTCTGGGCTCCCAGCACAGGAAGGACATGGACCTGCTGGAATGAGTCCAGAGGAGGCCAAGATGATCAGAGGGATGCAGCACCTCTCCTATGAGGAAAGGCTGGGAGAATTGGGGTTGTTCAGCCTGAAAAAGAGACCTGACACGATTGCAGCCTTCAGTACCTGAAGTGAGCTGACAAGAAAGATGGATTTTGTGTGCAGATATTTACTTTGTTTGTTGTTCTCGAAATTGTCTTAGCAGCAGAACTAAATTCAGCTTTGATAAAACCTGTCAAAGGATTAGGATTGTAGCCTGTAACCTTGTCAGAGCAGCCCTCTCTTATATCTTAAGGCATTGAAATACTTATGCTGTATTTCCTTATATTTTTTCCAACATATTTTCATACCTTCCCTTGCCCCCTGAAAACTCCTAGCCAAATTGTATCCAGGTGCTTGGCACTCTTGCAAAAGCAAGAAAATATGTGCTTAAAAAAAGCTGAGGCAAAATAGATTTCAATAATAAACCATATTTCATTTTCAAGTTCCTGAGATATTATTAAAAGAAGGAGCAGAACAAATAGGCAAGGAAACATGAAAGATATGTTGACAGAGTTCTAGCAAGCATTCAGCAGGAAATTTGAAGTTAAACTGATGCTCACATTATGCCTTTTGTAATGGCATCCATTAAGGATTCCCTGGGCAGGATTTTACTTCTTCCTGAAAGCTAAAGATTACTACAATTTTAATTTAATATGTGCTCTCTCTGGTTGTAATATCTATTTAGAATGCAAAAATCTGAAATAGTTACTGTCCTTTCTATTTAGCATTGCATCAAGCGATTGAACAAATAACCCAAAAAAATTGTTCTTAAACAACATTAGGCTTGCAATATCAGGCTGTTACAAGGCAAAACCATCAGAACTTATTTTACCCCCATTATGTACTTGACGATAAGGACAATGCCCAGGTTCATTTGACTGCTTTCCCTCAGAAAGACTCTCCAGGTCCTGCACAGACAGAATCATCTCAGGAAGTGGCAGGACTGAGGAAATTTTTTGGTTTGGGTCAATTGGAATTGCATTCCAGGTAACACTTCTCTCTTAATTCACCAGCCTAGGACAGCTGCCCAGCTACCTTAGCCAGCTGAGGTCACATAAGGCCGCACAAATTCTCTCCGTATCTGAAGCAGTGGAAGCTGCAAAGGACAATTCCCTGACAAAAATTTTCACAAGTTCTGTTTGCTGTCTTTGCCTAGGCATTGAGTTTGCACAATAAACCTCAACTTTCTGTTGTAGGCTCTGGTTAATCACACCTCACAATCTCCTAAGCTGTAGGAGAAGGGAAGGTCAGTGGACACAAGTTGTTATTTCAAATATTCTAAACCGGGTTGGAAAGGCAACTATGGTTATTTAATAATTTCTGTCTCTGAACATGGCTTTTCTCCTCTGTAATTGCTTGTTTATTTTTAGTATCAGTAATTCTATAGCAACAAGCAGTCTGTACTCCATATACAAATCAGGAATACTTTAAAATGCAAACATCAGCATTTTAACAAGCTAAACAAGGGACAGCATGCTAATTCTGTATAGGATTTTCAAGTGAGCTATCCTCAAAGGACCATATAATCATTAAAACAAAGAGGTTTGAAAAGTGAAATTAATATTGCACTTCAGCACATCAGAGAAAGTTCTATCATGGCTTTACATATTTTTCCTAGTTTAAATAATCTTGCTCATTTTCCTATGAGTTTAACAACTTGGTTTTAACTTGTTAGTTGTTGTGGCTATTAGGTACTTTGATAATCACTTGATTTTGCTTTTAAGCTTTGGAGGAAGGGGGGAGCTCCAGGTGAAGTGTAATAACTGTGAGAAAGCTTAAAGGAGAAAAAAAAAAAAGAGACAAGAATAGCATCACTGGCAAATCTTTAAATATAATGTCTGGCTCCAAGAATACCACCTTTTTTAACTGAAAGATTAGTGGAATTTGCAATTTCACTTATCATAAATACCAGACATATTTGGGTGGGACAATGAAAAACACCTGGGGGAATTAGATACTAAAATACCATTTAAAAAAAACCCCAAAAACCAAAACACCCTCTCCCCCCCCCCCCCCCCCAAAAAAACCCAAACAAAACAGTTGTTTTGTTTTGTTTTTTAATCCCTGTCTCTCAAGTTTAAAAATAAATGTTCCTATTTGGCTTTCCTTCAGCTAGGTCCTGCAAAATATTGTGTATGGCACATCATAACTAAATCATACAAAGGAAAAGAAACCCTAAAAATGAATAGAAGATCATTTATATCTTCTGGAAAGGCCCAAAGGGGACAGTTCTCCATCTCCAGTTTGCAGTGAACTGCTATCACCAAAATGCAGCTAATCCAGTGGAATTTCTACCTTTTGTGTTCCAGAATTTCTGGATATTCCAGGAGCCTCTTCCAGCTAGAAAGTCCCAAGCAGTTCAGCCGCCATATATTTGATGGTAACAGAGTACAAATGTTTCACTTGGAAAACAAAGGTATGGTTAGTATGTTAGTATTATTTATTATTTATTATTTTATGTTACTATAATAGATGTTGCCTGAGAGATAAATTAAAAAGCTTGAATTTTTCAAAATTACTGTGCCTGAAAAATTAATTTATGCAGAGATAATTAATTTTTGGTAAGATACCCTCAAGAATTTATTTTCCTTGTTGACTGGTTGGCAACACTTTTCAGACCCATGTGGAGAAATTCCTGTGATCAGACATTCAGCAAAGGAAAAGGGTAGCTGTTGGACAGCTCCTTAGGTGGTATATTCAGTAATCTTTTGTGAACTTTTCATGAGCTGTCACCATTCTGAAATCAAAGAAGATGTCTGGGGCTATTTGCAGAATGTCAACTGCTCAGTTTTAAATCTGACTGTTGCATTTGGAAAGAATCCAGGTGATGACTATGCAGGCAAAGAAGGTACTGAGTACATGAGTTCCTGAGCCATCACTTGGGACAAGTCCACTGATTTTTTAAATTTTGAGCAAGAACAACATTCAGCACAACCACAGGCCATTTACCAAAGGGGAAAATATTAAAAAATGCTATATTATGCATCATTCTCCCAGCTGAGTTTCATTAAAAAAAAGATATCCCTTGAAAAGGGATTCTGAAAAGGGCAGTCATAACTCAAAACCTTAACTTAATATGACACAGGTTACTACCACTGTAGTGGGGGACATGAAGTTATTTCTTATTAAATCTTCCAAAATACATTGCCAGCCCTCAGAGAAGCTATAGGCTGAGAGAAGCTATAGGATGCTATAGGCTTGCTGCTTGTTTGAAAAGAACCTTTAACTCTCCTTATAATATATATATATATATATATATCTTTTGAGGCTGCATGAAAAGGTAAAGAACCAGCAAATTTTCTTTAAACACTCAAGTTTTCACCATCCCAATCCAGTTACCATTTGCTCTGCCATCTAAACTTATTATTCTCTGAAACTTCAATATCTGTACTGCTTTACTATTTCCTGTGCCTCATATTCTTCTCTTTTCACCCCCTGTAGTGTATCTGTCTCTCTGCTGCATCTCTTTTCTGCTAGTCTTTCCTGAGTGTCTTTGCTGAAGTTATATATATATATAAAGATAAAAGAGAGCCCATTTTCAATGAGGACAAGTTTTACCTTGTTAGAACTAACAGGAGAGAAGCTGTTTTTATCTAGGGACACACTGAAAACAATGGCAATCTGACCACATGGTGTTGTGGTAACCATGAGCCAAGTGACTGATTTGGGGTGGAGTGGAAGAAAACCAGCTCAGAAGAGGGAGGATGAACCATGCTTGCCTGCCATTTATTTGCACACCTCTGGGTGAGTGAGGAGTTTGCCTCCTCAGCTGAAAGCACATCTATTTCTGTACACTTTTATTAGAGCTGGCAGCTTGTCATGCCAGTGCATCCTTCTGTTGCAGCGCATTGCACAGCACAGCACAGGGTGTGATGAGATGGAATGTCAGAGCCACATCAGATATATTTAGAGTTATACGTGCCTGTGTGCAGCAGGGAAAAACACTGTTAGATCACAGCGCCATTTCATTCCAGGTGGTACATGTGGTCAGGAGTCACTTTTTGCCAAGCTCAGCTACTCCAATCATAATGGGAAGCTCATCTTTGTCGTTTACCTCTTCAGTGCAACAAAATCAACAGGAAACAATCAGATAATTTTAAGCCTGTCCATCATTTTGTCACCTGCAACAGGGAAGTCGCATAATGAATGCATGGATTGATCCAGACAGCAAATAAGATGAGATCTCAGTGTTCACAGCATTTTTTAGGGATTTGCAAGAAGCTGAAGTGACATTTTTATTAATAAACTGTGCCATTGACATAATCTGGGTAGATTTCAGTCTCAGAACACCAGAATTAATGAGGATTGCACTGTCTAGCATGTAAGTCTGGTCTCAGAGAACTTATTCTTTGTTTCTCATTCAGCTGGTGGCCTGTCCTGAGCTCTAGAAGAGGCCACTGAATTTTCTGAGAGGGAGATTCAGTTGCAAATGAAATTTTATCAGTATTTTTAAAAGGCATTTTTAGTCCATTTGAGAACCACAAACACATTTCTTGATAAGGATTACATTTTCTTATTTTCAACAAAATTATATTTTAATGGAATTTTAATGTTTCCCTTGGGATTTTTTGATTTCTTCTGTTTTGATTTTGAACAGAAGCAAAACTGTATTTTTCTAAGTACCTCTATTATCCAGCTATTGACACTGCAAGGGAAGTTTTGCTTTTTATAACTCCATATGAGCACCAAGCATCAAGCCATTCTTCCAAACATTATTGTAATCCTTCATAAGACCACATAAGACCCCATAAGAGTGGGGATGACTGAGGAAAATACATTTTCTAGGACAGTTGGACGTGTGCCTTCCTTCTCATCAATGGCTATAAAAGCAGGAAACCAAATTGCATCACTTATCCACTGTAAAGGTTCATTGAGGACACACCTACATGGCCTGGTTCATGAAGTTCCAGCAGTTTTATATTTGCTTAGTTTTCATTTTCCAGGAGACAGCACGAAAAGGATGTGCTCCATCCTCTCCTTAAACTGTGTGGGTGTTTTGGCCTTCTGGGTTATACATTATCTAAAGATACCAGATTGTGTAAGAAGAAAAACATTAGTATTGTAACATAACTCACTAATAGTATCACATTCTTCAGAGTTGACATTACAGGGGGGCTCAAGTTACAGACAGACCCAAAGAAAAGGAAATGGAAATGGAAATGGAAATGGAAATGGAAATGGAAATGGAAATGGAAATGGAAATGGCCTCACTGGGCCCCACAGATATTTTTGCACTTGCTTGTGCTATCCTGAGAAACATGGATGTTTCACCTCTAACAAACACTTTCTTTTCTTCAGAGATAGTGGTTGAAAGGTCTTTTTCTGCAGACATTTCATCTTGACTCTGTGCAGGGAAATGATAGTTACTATAGAATAGCCAAAACCCATATAAAAAGGATAAGACAAAAGTGTGTATAAAAGTAAGAATATTCAGAAAAATGAAACTACAGGATAGCAGAATTCCAGCACTTTAGAGTGCCTTAAATTCTAACATTTATTAGCTTTTTAACTTTGCAACCATTTTGGTTATAGATAAATAGATTGTTCCATTTTCCCCTTCTCTTTCAATTTTAGATAAAATAGCCAGCTCACTCCTTCTAACCTTAAGATATAAAGATTTCATATTTTAATCTCTTTGCCATAGAATGTCTCTGATCATCACATAAGTGCTCCAAGGCATCTTGTGCAAGTGTATTTATACATGGGTCCTATTCTGAACTGAATTGAGTGCTTTGAAGATGATAAACGTGGGAAGTTCACCTGGCACATAATTGCATAGATTTCTGTATAAAAAGTGTTATGAAACAAAGCAAGCTCTATATAAAACAGGCAAAAAAGTCACTCCCCTGATTCTCTTTTCTTACAGATGTACACTACATGCCTTTTCATTATTTTCTCTACAAGAGAAAACATATTTATGACAGCATTAAATTTTCTGTCATTTCTGCAGTCCTTACAAATGAGAAGCATGCAAGGATGTAATTTAATAGGGAGTGCATTTGTCCACAAATTCTTAATTATATCAATAATGAAAGGCTTCTTGTTGATCATGTTCTGTAAATATACAAGTGTGAAATTTTACTGACTTAAATACAGTATTGGTAGATATCAAAAAATTGATGTTGCTATGCTTAAATGTTCACCAACAAAAGTATTTTTTGAAGTCGGGTTTGTGAAATTTTCACTTGTATCATGCTCACTGCTCACATAAGCCACATAATTAAGGAATTTCATATGAAACCCCATAGCAGAAGTGATTAATCAACTGACTATTTGGAAGTGATTAAACACCAGAATAATTTCAACAGCTGGTTTACAATCCAAATTCCAAAGATTTTCAAACATCTTTGAATATTATGATGATAATGGATAAAATATTGGAAAACATAAATTGTCCAAAATCATATTTACTGGTAACTTTTGCTTTCCTCAGCTCACAGTATGTAAATGGAATTTATTACCTCCTTTGAAATCAGAATAGAAAGGTAATAAATGCATGTTTATTTGACTTCATTCAACTCCCTTGTTCTTTTCAGTAAAATGTTTCCCTCTTAATACTTTCAAAGCAACATAAGGAAGTTAGTTGCAATTCCATTAGGTCCTTTTAAGTCATAGCATATCAAATAAATAGATATTAAATTCTCAGGTCTTGGTAGCTTATGTCAGTTTTGCAATTTCCCATTAAAAAGAAACAGAAATTGTTTTTAAAGAAGCATGTCACCCTGAGAGCCACTGCACAGCTCATAAATCCAGTCCTTGTTTTAATTTAGTGTGTCAGAAAATGACTCATTTGTTCATTACGCCATTAATTCATTCAGAACAGTACTTTGTCAGGGAAGTGCAGCTACTGTAAAACTAATCATCTCAGACTATCTACTGCCTGAAAGACAAGGATACCTCCTTCTCAGGATAACTGGAAGCATACCTGGGCTCAAAAAAGGCTTATGCTTTAAATTGTATTGGGCTTAATAACAAGTATTCTTAGATACCAACCAAAAAACATCAGTTCTCAGGTTGCTGTTGGTAATTGCTGCCCTGAGATGCGTAAGATGGCTCTGCTTCAGCCCGCGCAACTGAAGAATGAGTTTGGACTCTTCACTTTTCGGTCCTGATTAATTCTTATCTATAAAATTTTCTTTCTGCCCAGCGGAGGTCTGCTCAGCAAGGCAACCACAGGCATCCTGACTGCCCCCAAGGCGGTGTTGTCCTTTTATACTACAAACTACATATAACATATTTACACTTAATTCCCAATACCTATAACCTATGTTAGACACTGCACTTCTACTCTAAACCAATCCCAAAGTGCCAACATCACTGCAGAAAATGGAGAACAAGAAGAAGAAGAAAGAAAGGCTAGACATGCCCAGATTCCTCCATTTTGTCCCCATAACCCCCATACCAAAAATCCTAAAATCTACATTTTCACCCTGTGATTATTTTGTTATTACACTATTCAAACCTGTGTGACTTTCATGTCCTCATACAAAGTTGGTAACTTGATCCAAGGGTCAAAACCAAATCCCCAGGTGTTCTGGGCAGCATTCCAAGGTCTCTGAGCCCCCCAACAGGGTCCTCGGCAACTCTGGACACCCAGAGGGATGTGCTGAGTTCCGACCATCAGTGACAAGTATTCTTGTCACTATAGACTAACCTCCCCTAATGAATGACCTCAATTCATTAGGGTAGGTTAGTCTAAAACACCCAGAGTATTCACAGAATCACCAAACAGGCATGGTTGGAACATTTATATCACTTCCAAAAATTTCTAAATATAGAAAATGAGGAAAAAATTTTGTGAATATTGTGACTTCTTTGCCTTTGCTGGGGCACAGGGTGCATCACTCACTGGGGTAGCTGGTGACGCTCTGCTGAAAAGCTCTGCTTCATGAGGACTCCAACCCCAGCAGCTATACCTGTGCAGTGCAGTCAGTTGTGGAAACCAGAGCTCATGGCATGGCAATGCTGAAAGTATTTAATTCTCTTGGATCCTCCTGCTTACTAAACGTCCAGTTTTAGAGATCCCTGAGTCTTCATTCTATGTGATTGAATTGCCTGGTATGGGAACTTCACTGTCAAGGGAATCGGACCCAAGTGCAGGTGAGTGAAAGGACAGTCCTGGTAGTCAGAGCGAAGAATGGACAGGGCACAGAAATTAATAATTTCCTAGGTTATGGATTCCATTTTGGATTTGCTACTACCTTTGATATTACTTATATAGGCTGTTTCCTTATCTAAGAAGAGCATCTACACATCTCAGTTGTGATTAGAGCTTGTTGGTGACATGGAGTACATTGGAGTATTGTTGAATTGGTGACCAGCTGGCCCTGCTGTACCAAATCCAAGTCATTATCTCCACAGCCACATTCTTCTGCAGCAACTTGGAACAACTGTGAAACACGCCAATAACTTATATTCTACCAGAAACACCAAAGAAAATGCAGAGTTTTCTTTGGAGAACTCTGAAAAGAGTTTACTGAGTGTCTCGCAGCCCTTCTAAATTTCAGGAGTCATTTTTTCTGGTAGATGAGGAGAGATTATGTTACTCTGCTTAAGGGTCGTGGGCTAGAAAGGTTTATTGTTCTTATTATTGTAACATATTTGTATTTTCAATTTGCTTAATTTGCCTGGAGAGTTGTGAAGGGCACTCTGCAAATCATGTACTAAGTTTTTTCTATGAGTTAATCGAAGATTATGGCAAAGTTTATTTTCTCTTCTTCTTCTCCCACATTGATTCTCTCTGCTCACAGTACTATTATAGTTCCAGACATATTTGAAAAAACAAAAAGCTGCATGGCTTGAAACAAAGAATAGGAAGCAGCCTGCAACAGTTAGGGTGATGAAAGAAATGGGTTTTGTCACTAAACAGGATTAAGCCACTATGAAATAAAGTGAATCTAGAGATACATAGTTCAGGCTCTGACATTAGGTGTGTTCCTGTTTAAGAGATAAGTGCTTCAGCTGAGTTTTTATATTAACAGTCCTGAGGCTACTTTTCTACCTTGCTGTAAATTCAGTCATAATGCAGATTGCAGTTTATGTTGACAAAAGCTGAAATTAAGAGCAGACATGGTAGTGTATCTTCCATTCTAGGAATTTTCAGGGTTTTCTTTCCAGTACAATAAGGTAACATGCAGAGACATAAAAGAGAGATGAGATTAATTTTTTTTAATTGAGTATTTCTAAGACTCTTCTATATCCATTTAAAAATTGGGGGTTTTTTATCTTCTTGTTTGGCTTTGGTTGGCTTGTTTGTCAGTTTGGTCGATTTAGGGGAGATTATCTTTTTTGCATCATTAATTTCTGTCCTTTTGCTCTTTGAAATGTATTATCCAGGACTGCTTGATTTTATTGGAGGCCAGTTATTTTCCTGCTATTTCAGAGCAATGGCATCCTAACCAGAAGCAGACTCAAAGCTAAATCACAGATCCAGCCACTTCCTCTCTACTGTGGATATTTAGTATCTGAATATTCTTATAGTAGATGAGCCTTCCATTTTTCAGTGTATACATTAACCTTGAAGATGATTTTGAATGAAAAAAAACATATAAATATGCCATCTAATTGAAGTCTGTCCTTCAGAGAATTAACACCTACATCTGAGTGTTAAATGACCCAATACAATTTGTCAGCATGATGTTTATTCTGCAGCAGTACCGACTGTAGTGAAATCACAGCAGAAGTGAATTTGCAAATAAGGGCTTTGTTTAATTCTCTGAGTTGATGGGATGCCAGATTTCAGTGGCATTAGATGGACTGTAATGGAAAACATGTTTTTCTATTAGAAGAACTATATTCTGTAGCTGTAGGATACAGCAGAAAGGTGGTCCCCCATTGCCCCTTGCTACAGATAAATCCATGGTGTGTATTCACTGGAGTTTATTCATATTGATTTTTCATTTTATAAATCACTTTACCATTGCAGCACCTTGACAAGCTTACATGTTAAAGCACAATACATTAATATTTACTTGCTGCCTAAAAGCCACACACAGGCTTTCTTTGCTTTCTGATGATATTCAAGCATGAATGAAAAGAGGTTGCAAAAAGTGATCTCTACAATGGGAATGCATCTGATTTATACTCCAAAATGGGAAATTATTGCAGTTGTAATAGTACACTTTCACATAAGCTGTCACAAGTGGAGCAAAGCTTGGCCAACAAAGACCTATTTTCTGAAATGGAAAAAGTCAAATGATCGGTTCTTCAATGTCCAGCCAAAAGGCAGTTATCAAAACTTGGAAAAATTTCCTCAAGAAAGGGGGGAGGGAAGCTGCTTAAAGAGCCCAGTGTTTGTAGTGCACCCGTGGGGAGGGAGTAAGGAAAGATCCTATTCCTCGATGTTTGCATTAGATATGATCTGTGTCTAAAATAACAGATGGAAGATTTATTTCCCTGGAGCTTGCACTTAGCTGTTTAAGAGAAAATTGCACATCTGTAGATGGCACAGATACAGTGAGTGTTGGGACACTTAGGCCTCAATGAAGCTGGAAATGTTTTCTCATTTTCTTCTGGAGGATTGTCCGTCCCTCTCTCTTGTCAGGGGCTGCAGGAGGATGACGTGGTTTGACTTGCTCCTTGGTAGGAAGGATTACACATTCTTTTCGCCAGGTGGTTATGGCCTGGTGAGTGGGGTGTTGTGGTCTGTTCCTTCCTCCCAAGGAGAGAAATTTTGGCAAAAATGCTGCCTTTGCATTAGGGCATAAGGTAAAGGTGTCTGCTGGGCCCAGAGGCAGCTGTAAGGATTTCCAAAAGCTTTTTTGAACATGTACCCAAACTATTCCCCCACACCTTTGTATTTTAAAATTGCTTGTGGATATGAAAGGTTTATTTTGAGTCTGTGTTAATGCTTCTGTGAAGTGAGTGCTTTGCTCTGGAATGATGTGTATGCTCTTGGGAAATTTATGGGTTTCTCTTTTTCAAGTATGTAAGGGTTGCAAATTAAGCAGTAAGATTGAGAGGCTGCTTTTATTTGGTGACTTCTAGCTATTTATAAATTTGCCAAGATTTCTGCTTCTTTGTTGTTGGGTTTTTTTAATAGTACTTTTCTCTCTCTTGGCTTCCTATGTATAAATGAATGAAAATGTAGTTTTAGTGAAATGGTGTGAATGATACTATGGTTGAGAGGACTATGAAGGCTTTGGTTAAACTGGTAACAGTGGAGTCAGATCTTTTTAAGCCCATGGAGTACTGTTAAAAAGGGTATAAAGTGGCTGGACAGGGTGTAAGCTAAATCAGAGACAGAGATGGGACTCTCTTACCCCCTTAGCTGAGATTAACCCTACCTGAAGTTTGGCTGTCTTAGACTCCTTCTGCAGCTGACAAATTAGAACAAGTTCTGTCCAGAGTGCAATTCCTTCTAACCATGCCAAGAAACTTGCTTTTTAGTAAATGGAGGAAGTCTAAAAGCAGAAGTTCAGGGACAGAAAGCTTATGCCACTAACTTGGAGAGCACATTTGTGAAGCAGGAGAGTGGATGAAAAATCTGCTTAGGAGCATGCTTTTCACTTAAAAGGTCCTTTCTTATCTATAAAGCTAAAAGCACTTTTAAAATTCAGTGCTCTGTGGCTTTCTTTTTACCAGTCTACATATGCAGAGAGTCTAGAAGCAATTTGTACAAAAGCTGTGTTATAGTGAATAAAATCTTTCTATTAACTTGACAATCAAGCTCTTATTACCAGTCCTGTCACAAAGTTTTGGCATCATCTTTGATGGGGTGTTAGGGGCCACGCTCTCTGCAAAGTATACTTCCCACCAAAGCACTTGAATGAAGTGATTGATTCTCATTCTCTGTACCCAGCAAGGATTTTTCAGAAATATTCTCATCTTCTTCTGCTTCCTAAGAAGTAATAAAGTGCCAGCTGACCTACAGCTTCTTTGTCTCTTCTGTCTCGCCCTGCTGGAAAAAAAAAAATCTCCTTGATGGGCACAGAGAGTTTTGAGGCTCTCATTTCTTCATGAATAGCTAGGTCCACAGGGCTCTTTTATGGAATAAATACTTTTTTTTGTATATACTTTTTTTTTTTTAAATTAAATCTCTGTGATTAGAAGACTTTTATTGTGGGTGCTGTCAGCACTTTTTGTCCTTCCTAGATGCTAAAAATGCTCAGGATTTTTGTCACAAATGTTGTGATCCTGGTATTTTTCACTCTGAGAAAGAGGTCTTGCACTCTGGAAACAAAGAAAAGTTCCTGCTGCCTGTGTCATCTGTAGTTACCTCTTTGATCACTAGAGGTTGTTGTGTACATGCAGGCTCATAAACTGCCTGCTCTTCAGAGATGCCGTGGAAGGGCTAAGGAATTCAGGGGTTGAGGAAGAAGAGGAAAGGGATTTTGTTCATATGGACTGGCAATCCTGGCCATGGGGTCAATGGTGAGTAATATACTCTGAATTTTGTGTTCCTGTCCTGTAAGATTGAAAATTCAAGCTCCTCGCCTCTTTGTTAACACATAACTATACCAGAGCATAACTGTACAAGTTACAAACTCTGAATTAGCATTGCTTGCTCTAAAAGTCCCTATATTTATAAGAACTTAGTGGGTTTAAAGATTGTTCTCTCTAGAATGGACCTTGAAGTGTGGTGTTTCATTACACAAGACTGAAACTATTCTTCATTAGTCACAATTTCTTCTTGTACCAGCCTCTTGTGGACTCTCCTGGATCAAGGGGAGAGATAGGATGCAATAACATCATTTCAGACGAAAAGGATAACTTTTTTCCTTAATTACCAATATATTGAGCAGTAAATTACAATTAGTACACAAACAAAAAATAAAACAGAATGCCCCTCAAACCTGCATTCTCATCTCTCCACACACTCACTCACACAGACTCCTAGGCAGAATATAGACATATTACATGCCAGCCTGTCATGGGAACCCAAAGGTCAAGACTTGACAGGGCAGAAGCTTTCATCTATTAATGGGGAAAAGACAGATTCTGTTGTCATGAACTGGCACAGGAACAAGCCATTTGCAGTGATGTGACAAGTTTAATCTTTCCAACAGTCAGAGAGATCTACCTTTAATATTGCTGGACTTTAGTCTTGTCCATCCTTTTATGTTTCCTCCCACCATAGGTTGGTGTTTCTTATTTAGGGGTAGGAAGAGTTTAGGATCTTCTGAGGAAGCCTGAGTTAAGGAAGGAAGTGACACCTGGTCACCAGAGGAAGGAGAACAAGAGATTTGTGTCCCTCCCTGAATTTCTGGCCACACCAGAACTGGACCTTGGATGAACCTGATAGTCCCTGTGGTGTCCAAGTGGCTCTAGGAGGTGGCAGAGTCGTCAGCCTGGCTCAGTTGGAAATTCCCATTATAGCTGTCAAAGAGGATGTCTCTTACCTAATATTGAGAATTGATTCACTGAGAGCTCAGCTGCAGCCCCTCTGAAAGATTTTTATTAGATAATGGTTCTGATTTGGGGTTTAATTTAACTAAGTTGGATCAACATCTAACAAGGCTTCCTTTGATTTTTCCCTGCAAGTACAGCTGGGACAGCTTCTGTCCTGTCTCTTCTGAGGTGTCCACTTTACAGTGCCAGGAAGGGAATGTATATTTTGCAATGCCAAAAAAGCCCAAGCCCAAACCAAACCAAAACCACATACAAAACAAACAAACAAACAAACAAACAAACAAACAAAAAACCAACCAACCAATTTTTTTAAAATTATGAGTAATTCTTGCTTGCAAAGTGAATGACACCTCAGGAAAACACCTCACATTTCAGAAGAGCTGTGCCTGACCTCTGAGGAAGCACTTCTGTCTTGCTCATGAAATAGACTAATTTGTAACCACTTCTGACCATTGGGTGTCTAATTTTTATAAATGTTTGTCAAAAAACTAAAGTCTTACCAACAGTCTGCCACTTCAAAGTGCTATAAAAATTGAAGGTCCTTCTTTTCCGTATTAAAACTACAGAACTACAAGGGTTGTGTAACAGAAAGAAATGTGGAGTAAACCTGAAGTGAACGGTGACTGAAGAATGCCCACAAAATAAAATATATGTGGGAGTAAAGCAGGGACAGAACTCATGTGGTCCCCCCTGTACTTGCCCTTGCTGAATCTAAGAAGTAAAAAGAGACCAGATTATAGTTTGTTCAGCAAGGGAACAGACTTCCATGTGTTATGATGTTACTTTGACCTTGCTCTGGCCAATTGAAAAGAAACACTGTGTAATGAATATCAGGTGTCTGTATTTTGAAGCAGTTTGCACACTTTTGCCTCACTTTGGTTTTCCTTATAAAAACACTGCTCACAGAGTATATAAAGCATGATATAACTTAAATGAAAATGCACAATAGAATATGTGAAGAAGTGCTCTATCTCTCAATCTGAATGGTAAATCATCCTTCTAAATCAACAGAACTTTAGAGGACCTAAATTGATATAAAGGATTTTAAATTCTATTTTTGTTCATTTTTATCAATGCTCTGCATGCCTCCTTTAAATCCTAATGCTGTTAGTTTATACGTGTTTAACATTTTAAACTTCACAGAGATTTTTTGTGATTTTTGCTCCTTTAACTGTGAAATAGTCAGGGGTTTATGTAATTATGAAGCCTTGTGTTTCCTGAGAAAACTAGGACACAAGTTTCCCAGGAGGAATTAGCAAATAATTAAAATATTGAGGAAAAGAAAACAACAGTGAAGCATCAGCCAATGGGGCTACAGATCTCTGATATTTGACAGCATTTTTGTTTGGGTTGGTTTGAAGTATTTTGGCTAAAGGATGTCCTGTGCTTGATTCTTGTGCTGCTGTGTTGGGGTGAAGGAAAGTAAATGCAAGAATTGGACCCACTGAGTTCTGCCCTGCATCTGCCAAGGTTAATGCACATGCATCTGCTGCATAATTTGTCATCTCTCTCCTGTTCCATGTTGTTCTTTTGTTCTCCCTTTTTTTTTTTTTTTTTTTTGCCTCCTCCCTTTGTCCTTCCTTTCCCTTCACTTCAGACAATCAGTATTCCTACCATTGTTTGGTACCTCCCGTGCCTCTGCCAGAGGCAGAACGACACATTTGTGCCAGCTTTGGCTTTCCTTGTGCTCTTCTGGGTCTGTCATGCCAGAAAATAAAGTCGAAGGTGACCTTTCTTCCTCCGGAGCCTGAGGTCTGAGATCAGCCTCGTGTCTCAGGGTGCATTTATCTCCCCCAAAGTTCAGCTTCCTTTCTGGAATTCTTCCCAAGGGAGAAGAGGGAACAAAGGCTGGAGATGTAAGACCTCTGAACTACAGTCTCCATATGCATAGAAACAAGCTGATACCTTAAACATGCAGCTCTTGAACAAAACTTGTTGTGAGTTTATACTTGTGTCTGGGTTTTGGTTTTGTGGGGTTTTTTTGTTCAGTTGATTTTTTTTTTTGTTTGTTTGTTTGTTTTTTTTTTTTTTTTTTTTTTGTGTGGAACAGAAGCACGTTTATTTAATCTTTTTTCTTGCTTATCATATTATCCTCAGTAATTTCTGTAGAGGTAGAGGGAGTGGAGATCAATATTACAACACTTACACTTTGCTGAAGAGTGCTTATTGACTGCCTTTTCACCTAATTACATGTGACCATCTAGTCTCCATCTTTAAAAAAAAAAGAAAAAGGGAGTTCTTAATCCTGTTTGGAGATGGCAAGAAAATATCTTCCCATGCTTTGCAATGGACTTCATATTACCTGTTAAACCACAGCACATCTGTGATGAGAAGCCATTTGAAAGGCAGTTAAAGCTAAGGGGCCTGTGTCTGTATTATATACAAATCTCTGAAGTCGGCTTTTGTTCCAGGAGTACCTTTCTCCTCAAAAGAATTATAATTTCAGTGATCACAGTCTAAGAAGCAATAAACTTGAAGAGCAGGCTCAATTAATGACCTTAATTTCTAAACTGAAGGGTCTGTTTAGGAGCATATGAGTGAATTATGCTCAAATTTAATTCTGAGCTCAATATATGATATTAACTTTGGAAGCCAACCTGTCAAACACCAGCTGTGTGTTTTTGTGACAGGTTTTGATAGGAGCCTGAAGCCTTTTTTTTTAACAGATGAATTTATTGTTCACATCATGGAAAAAGGGAGGGTCCAGAGCTGTAGCATTCATATGAGAATGCTGCTGATCTTCTACTTCAGTTGTGAAAATTTGTACCTGAAGCTGTATTACATCTTTTAGTTGTCATTGGTTTTTGTACACAAATGAAATTTCCTTGTTTCAATGTTTTTTATAATACCCCAAGTAACCATTGTTAGGAGGTTGAATTAAACTTTTCCTATATCCAAATAATCTTTGATATTCCCTCCACACTAAATAAAATCCAGTTCATTTTGATTCCTGTCTGGATTATTAATCAAGTTGGTGAAAGACAAAATGGCTCCAGCTTTCATGGAAAGCTGTAGGGATTCTGACATGCTGTAAGCAGAGCAGAGAGGAATCTGCTCCAGGGGCCTGATGAAATGAATGCTGATTCACTGTTAGCTTTGATCTCTGGCTGGTAAGGTTGGCTTATTCCTTACAAACATTCTTTTTCATCTCCTTTACAACTTCTTTCCTGAAAGTATGGCTGTGAGTTCTCAACTGAGCATAATTGAGTTATGGTGACTTTAGAAGTGCTGTCTGTGACTAAACCTTGGTAACCAGCTGTGTGATTATTTTGACTTAGCTCCAGTTCTAGGGAAAAACAGTGTTAGCCCTAATGACATCACTGTTTTTTGAGATAAATGCAGGCTGAATGTAGACTATTATATGCTCCCTTTTGTGAGCATGGATACCTACATGTGTCCTGAGGATGTGTTTTATGTGACGGTAATTGTGCAGCCCGGGATGGAAAGAAAGGTCTGCTCAGCTGCAGAGAACTGTAAGAACACCGCTGAGGATGCTTATGGCGTGCTAAATCACACCCTGCATGAACATCCACTTTTTGATGACATAAAACTTAAAGCCTCCTTCACCCCACTTGTCTTTCCTTGACACCTGCTTTTCCCGCATGCTTGAGCAGTGATATGTGTGCCATCTTGAATTTTTTTTCTTCCTGTACATGTTGTCCCCAGTCAAATGTCACAAACTACCATTCAGGTACTGGTGATCTCTGTACATGAACCTTCTCCTGGTGTGCTAGGTGTCCTGTCATGAGTGGTGAGAGAGTCAGTGTGGGGCTGGTTGTTTTTTCTTTTTTGTGCTGTCTCCCCTGATATACAAGTTTGTCCCATGCTTCATGGAAAACACGTGGTCTTGGAATAACTCTTAAAGTTGTGTGAAATTAAGGACTAGCAGAATACCTGAATAATTAAAAGAATACCACCAGCACCTAGCCCTCAAAAGCAAGTATCAGAAAAGGCAAAATATCTTAATTTATGTTCTTGCAACAAAACCTCCAGTGCAGGTTATTTGCTTGTGGGTGGGGTTAGCAGCCTCTGGAGGAAGAACTGTGGTAGAAAACTTGGAGCTGTTTCCAACAAATACCAAGTAGATGCTAATGGGATGCTGCACAGCTGTGGCTCCAGTGCAATATTTGGAGACATTTACATTGAAAGATTTCTGTGTAATTAGGGGAATGCAAGACATTTAATGGAGTCTGCTACTTGTGAAGTCCTGGGTAAGATCTGAATGCCAGCAAGAGATGGAAATAGCTTTCTTTATTAAAAAGCTAGTGAGTAATGAGAGAGATATTTCAGGGTATTTATTTTTTCCAAAGACATCAGTAGGGCTACTATTTGTCTGTCCTGAATGAAGATATTTTTTAGACAATGGAATTCAGGTTTTGTTAGGGAATCCATTAGTGGAGACAACAACAAGGCCTCAAATGAGAAAGTCTGCCATCTACAAGAAATGAACTTGTTCAGGTATTGTGCAAAGGAGTGTTATTTTTGAGGTCATTGCAATCAATAAGTTGGCAGTGAAACATGCATTGCCCCTGGTCTGTGATAGTCAAAAGGGATGGTGAATGAGAAAAAGTTATAGAAATGTCTTTTTCTACTTCTTCATTAGAAGACAGCACAATAAATCTCATCTTCCCAATCTCCCACTCTCCACAAATTAGGTTACTGTTTCCTTGGCTTTGGTGCTTTCTGGTGTAGAAAGTAGACCCTTTAAGAGAGTAGACATGAGGAAAATACCCCTACAGTCTGAGTGGTAGAGCTTTTGTAAAAAAAATTTAAAAGTTGGTTGAAAAGTAAAAAAATAAATCATCCAGGTTCTTTTCAGAAACAGCTGATATTTGCTTTAATGCCCCATATTTTATCTTCCTGTTCTTGCCTTGTCCTCTGGTGAAGACCTCTCAGGGCGTCTAATGTAATAATACTTCAGAATGGAAGCAGAAAGGGCAAAGAAAAATATGAAGAACAAGGCACCAAATTGTATTAAACTTTCTTAAATGTGTTAGGAGCAAGAACAGAGTCAGGAGATTTTTATGTTACTTCAGAGGCATCTGGATGAACAGGTAGAGAAGAAGAGGGGGTGCTTGCTCTCAGCACCCACTGAACTGAAGATCCAGTGGCTTGCCTTGAAGACAGGAAAGTTTCAAGTTTTGCTGTATTGTCTTCAATTCTCCTTTTGAAGGGACTTTAATTTAACTGCTTTAATTTCAGTAGTACAGATTAAGAGCCTAATTACAGACACTAATGACCTGTTTAAGAAAATGTGTGGCTGAGTTCTGGGCATTGGGAAATGTATCATAGTCCTTCTGTTGTCACCATGCAGAGTTTCAGAATGGTGGCATTTTGGAAGGTTTAGTGTCAAAGTCAGGTTTTCCATTTCATCTGAAAAGGAATCCCTGGGGGAATCCTTCAAGATGTCAAATGTGGACAATTTTTGATCTATCTGCTCTCATTGGAACTGCTTTCTTCAGGAGACTGACTGGATGACCTCCTGAAGTCTGTTTCAAACGTTGTGAGTGTATGATCATGTGGGGTGTCTCCATTTTTTTGTATTTTGTAATAGGAGGGAAAGGTTAGGGATAGCACCAAGGGATAGATAAATGGGAATAATGGCAGGAGTGAGATTTTGTCTCCACAGACCTTGGCTGTTATGAGCCAAGACTTAAAGTTCCAGGAAACCTGGAGTCAGTCTTTACCCCTGCCTTACTAATTCTGCAGGCAGAAAACCTGAAATTCCCCTCTCAGGAGTCTGTTTTGATGGTGATTAGTGCACTGTTCAGACTTGTCTCTAACACTGCTCTCAAGAGCAACATGGCTTCAGATAATGTCTTTTCTGGGGTCCAAGATTAAACAGTTTTGCATTCCATCACATTGTTCTCTAAGTAGAATTTGTTTCTGAACTGAAGTCTCTTTACAAAGTGACAGAGAAAACCAGGCAAGAGATGATATCCTTACTATGAACACAAATGTTTGTTGTATGCATGAAAAGATTTAGGGTCTTAAATTCCTGTTTTTAAGCTTGATTGTACCCCTTCTTGTTGCAGGCAGATACTTCATACAAACCTAAAGGAAAGGAGTCCTCCTTTAGACCTCCTATTTTTTTCTGAAAGGAGATTAAACTGTTCAAGGGCATGAAATGCCAATCTTCCAGACGGCTAGATCAAGCCAGAAACCAGTGTTTGATGTGAAACCTTGAATTTGTCTTTTCCCTTCATCCCCTTAGGCAAATGAATGGCAGGACGGCAATAATGCAAAGCAAAACAGTTTTCTTATTTCTGTCCCAGGACTAGGAAGGCAGTAGATCACAATAGAAATTGGTTATCATGTCTGAAATCTTTGTGCTCCTAAACTACTACTGGCCTTACTGGCTAGTGGGTCTCTTTCCAACAGATGCAGATTTACACTTGTTTAGAGCTTAAAAATGTATAATTTGGGGTTCATAAACCATCAAGTCATCTACATTCATCTGCCATGTTCCTCACATTCTCAACTGTCTTCTGCTTCTGTGACCTCCCCATTCTCCTCCCACCCTAACTCCAGTTATGTTACATTTTGACCTTATGTGCTTTTTCTCAAAAAAAAAAAAAATTAAAATATATACAGCTGTCTACCCAACCTTGTACTAAACTCCTGCTTTACCTTGAGGCAGAGACTAATATGCATGTGTAATGCATTCCAGGGCTGAAGCTCCTACGTGGTTTATACTCACAGCCCAACAGTGTTATGGAGCTCTATTTTACAGGGTGCTGACAACTTTATGAGTTTGTATTATTTTGTATTCCAAAGCAGTTGCTTAAACTGTGACTTTGCCTTGTTTGCTTACAAATAAGCAATTTATTTTTTAAATGAACTCTTTTTGGCACTTCACTGCTATTCCCTCACTATGGCGTGCTTAACGTCTGTCGTGGCTTCATCTTGCTATCAGAAAATATCATAGGAAAGAGAGCACTTCCTTAAAATAACAGACACCAAGATGGCCATTGGCAGCCCCAGGTTTTCAGCTGACTTCTACTTACTTACATAAATAATTTGATTTCAAATTGCACAAAGTGCCCATATGAGTGTTTACATGGCTCAGAATATGATTAGGTACCCCTGCAAGCAGTGTTATTTTTTTCCAGCTCCAGTTGCTGAAGCCACTAATTGCCCAATGAGACAGAGAATTGTAGAGCAGATCTTCATCAAATATATCCTCAATGAAAATATTCAAGTATTATATGCGTGAAAATCTATAATGAGAAAAAAAAATAGATTCTTGGTTCTCTCCTGAATTGTAACTCACATTTTGAGACATCTGGTTTTCCTGGCAATACAGAATAAAATCTTAAAATGCATGGATGTGTTTCTTTCACTAACATCCTAAATGGGATTATCAAAATTGGAAATTTTTGGAAAAGTTCTTCTGCAGTATTAGGCACACTGTGCTTGACATAAGAGCTATGCTGATACAGTGATTGTTTTTCTCTCTATTTATTTCCTTATCAATTATAAAGATTGAGGTGGAGGCAGGGGAATAACCCTTAACAAAACCACCATTCCGGGTAAAACTCGGGTCATGCTGGATCTGAGTTAAGACTCCCAGAACTTTGACAAAAATCCCCATCACTGGCCTTTGATAAACTTGCTGCTCTGAAAATGGTAAAAGGTTAATTTGCTGTTGCTGTATTAAGTCAAATGCAATATTGCCTTTCCACACAACTTTACTTATCCTGAATTGGATTCTGCCTTATCTTCCAGCTAGAGTAAACTTTACATAAACTTTGAATTACTAGTTTGACTAGCTAATGTCACCCATTGGTTTTTATATGTCAGATCTGAATCAAAGGCAGATTGGAAATGCACCTGTTGGAGGGTCACAATTACAAAGGGACAGCCTGGGAATGGAAAGGATAAAATTGCTCGTTGGCAATATCAATCCTTTTTGAAATCAAACAAGCAGGTGATGAAATGACTCAGAGATGTCTGATGATGGGTTTATGCCAGGCCCTAGGGGAGTTACTGAATGCACAACTTAGAAGTCCTTGAATTAGTCCCATTCTGTCAAGGGACTGCCTCAGGCTGGGTGAAGTAGTTTTGTTTCATAACATTTCCGGAGTACTAAGCTCCAGAACTTGCTGATCTGCAAGTTGGTGAAGGAAATTAGAATAAACATACACAATTGCCTGCATACTCCTGAATTACTGTCTGCTGCACTGAAGCCAGGAGATCTCCTTCTGCTCCTTCCCAGCCCCCTCGCTGTTTAACACTTTATCCTGTGTTTTCTTGATTGTACCAGCACAGCTGTTTGTGCACCTGTATGAAGAACTAGACCCAGGAAATTGATCTCAGTGAAATGGTGTGAGGAAAGCATCTGAGTGGATGGGGGGTGTGCTGTTTGTGGGATTGGTTTGTTTGTTTATTTTTAATGACCCTGCTTTGAGGAAATTCAGCAGAGTCTGTACAAAATGCAAAAGTGACTGAGAGCAGTTTTGCCAGCTGAAAGAACAAAAACCTAGAAGTCTTAAATATTGATTGATCAACTGAAAGTTGAAGTTGTCATATTCTCTCAGTTACAAACAGTTTGTTAAATGTATTTTCCTTCTAAAGGATTGAGGATTATTATTATTATTAGCTTAAAACCCAACAAGTGGCCAGGTATATTTTAATGTCAGTAAAGGCAATGTACAAAAATGCAGTCATTTACACAAAGTGTATTGGGGTGATTTTAGCTTCACTATTCACTGTCCCTTCACTATCAGGAGGTAATGGCAGCTGATACAGCTGCTAGGAAATGAAAGGACCATTTAAAAGCAAGCTAAGTAACCTGCAGCTACCATGTACATGAAAAGAAAGCACTTTTTACTTTCTCATCACTGTTAAAAGCTCAGTATTCACTTGAGGTGATTTTTGAATTCTGAAAGCCTGTTTAGTTTGATTTATTTGTGGCTTGAGAGTTCAGATGCAAAGGCATATTTGTCATTTCATTCTTGCTGCAAGGCTTGCCAAATACCCTGTGACTCTAATGAACCTGGAGGGAGACTTCTTTACTTATGAACATGCTTTAAATTAAAAGCACCAACTGGCAGCTGAATTTTGAAGGTTGAGTGCACAACAGGGGGAAAGAGCAAATGGTAGAGCACTGCTCATATCCACAATTGAGGATATTTTTCCCCCTGAAATGGTATGCCTTTATGGAGATTTCGAACAGCGTTTTCTCCACCATGCTGCTCCTTGTCCTTTTTCCTGAATGCCAGAGTTAAAACCCAGCTCTGTTGTTTCTCCATTTTGATGTGTGCTGAGCACCTCTGGTCGTATATGTTTGGTTGCCAATGCAAGGGGGAGCAGAAGTAACTTTGGAAAAAGCTGGAAAATAATTTAAAAAATAAGGGCTCTGGAAATCATCTTCCTTCTAATGATGAAGGAAGATTTATCTGTTGAAAACCAGAGCAAAACAGTGTCTAATCCTAGCAAAGATACAGGCAGGGTCCTCTTGGTGGGCAAATCTGGTAAGGTCAGTTCCTTCAGTAATCATTAGCATAGCAATTACTTCTCTCCTAAGGCTCCACATAATAATGTTTCCTCTCTGCAGGGTGAAGACCAAACACTTCTTTTCCTCCCTTCCCCTTATTTGGAGCTCCACCTTGAAGGAAGCACTGAAGCATCTGCTTGGTGCCTCTTGCCTTGCTTTAGCCCTCACTGAGGAATTGCCACAGCATGAGTAGCAGCCAGGAGTGTTTGCAGGCAGCAAGCCCTGTGCCCAGCTGCTGCAGTGAGGCACCTTTTCCTCTCCTTTTGGAGAAAAATCCCTTTTGGATTCTGGCTGCTCCTTCGGGCTGCTGTGGATCCCAGTGTGCATGCAAAGTCTCTGAATGTTCTTCGACCTCTTCTGCCTCCCTGGAAGGGGCACTGAACTTCCCTCAGCACAGCAACCCTCCCCACTCCCAGAGGGGTCAAATGGTCTTTCTGTGCTTCTTGAAAGGAATTCAATGAACACATTGAATTTTTGCTGTTGCAACTCAACAGCATAGTTAATATAGTACATCTATGATGAGGAGGGGAAAAAAGGATGGTGAAGAAAAAAATATCTAATAACTGTATGGATAATTCATAAAGCAGGGACCTTTGTATCAATTTACCCCATGCTTTCACAGCAGGGTTTTGGGAGTGTTTCTATGTTGGTGTGTGTTTGCTTATTTGTCTTATTCCTTTACTGAAATGATGCTTGTAAGCTTAAATCACAATTTAGGCTAAAGTCTCTTCTTTCACTTTATTGTAAGGAGTCATGAATGAAAATTAAGTGGCTGGTGAGCTGGTACACAAATGAGTTTAGAATCTCAAATGCTCTGTGCTTCCCAGCTTGAACTGGAAGGAAGTGAAATGACAGGGGAAGCTCTGATATGGTTTTCATGACTGGAGAGAATTCAGCATAACAAAAAGCTGAGCTCTTGGAACAGAGGAAAATGGGATTAAGGTGCAGAAACTTTGCCAGACCTGCATATTTGTGGTTTAAATGAGGCTTTCATTCATAAAGGGATACAATCATGCATTTATTTGTGCATTTTTCATAAAAATATTTTGGCTTTAAATTAACTAAATGTCATAAGTTTGAAAGGAACTGTGGATGATGTAGAATATATTTTCATATAAACTGGCATAAAGCAAATCCTGAAATCTCTAGATGTCAACATGTCAAGACAAATAAAAAACAGCTACCATTGAGTGTGATAGATTCCATCCTTTATTAAATCTCTCTAAGTTTTTAATTTGAGGCACAAGTGAACAAGTGAAGACATTGGAAGGAAATCTTATTTTTTGGATGGATGTTGTTTCTCAGTAACAGTTAAGGGTAAGATTGACTTGTACTCTGCTTGAAGTCAGGCATTCTAATGGCCTTTAAATTTAGGGGCATTCACCTTTATCCTGCTAACGAGGTTCATATTGCACCTGGATTATGGGCTGAGCAAGCAGTGGGATGTGGCAAAGCAGTAAGGATGAAGAGAATTTTGCTGCACTCCTGTGAAGCATTTCCTCCTCCATGCAGGTACCATGCAGGTACTCCCAAGCAGCCAAGACCTGGCCAACAGGTGATTTTCAGGGTCAGGGTGTCAGTTTTGCAACACTAAAGAACGGTGGTGAGGATGTGCACGCTTTGCAGCCTTCAGACAAACATTTGGACAACAAACTGAATTGTTAGCAGCCCCTCTGTACTTTCTGTTGTATGAGAGGCTGTCCTGTAAAAGCAGACTAGGTTGCTACCTTTTTTCTCAAAGCTGGTGGCTCTTCATTTTCCCCTTAATTTTTAATAGAAGGACATCTAAAGAGTTGTATCGGTTGTCTCTGTGAGATTGGTTGACTGCACACAGTTGATGAATCCCACTTTTAGGGAAAACAGGATCATCTGCAGACATTACTTTCCTGCCAATTTTCATCTGTTTTATTTCAGTGTAGTTTCATTCATCCTCATGAAAAACAGTAATTCTGTGTTTTTTACCATCAAATATCCCAGCTTCCAAGCATCCAGCTCAGACTGAAAGGCACAACTGAAATCTTCAGTAAGCATTCTGTGGAAGAAATACAGACACATTTAAGTGGCTCTAGGAAAACTGCCTTGTACATAAATCTTCACCAGATGCAAAACTTCCCATTAGAGATACTTAAGGCTACAGTAGCTGCAGCTTCAAAGACAGGGAGGCATGAGAGCTGAATTATCCATTTCCACGTGCTTCATCTGCAGTCTGCTTCCCTTTAACATTCTATGTTACCATCTGGGCCTGCTAATTGTGCTTCATGAGTGCACATTGCAACTGACTAGCCAAAAGCCAAGGTATTCATCTCTCTAATCTTCCACTGAGGTTTATGCTCCCAGAACTGCACTGAATTTCAAATTGGCTGTTGTGTGGCCACAGTAAATGGTGGGGCAGAGACTCTCTGTGAACTTTTATGGAGATTGGTAAATTTGGAAACTGATCTGTTGTCCATGAAAACAGTCACTAAACCAATTACTGCTTTACAACCTTACTGAGGTTGGTCATACCTCATACAATTGATTAGGCCCACCAGTTCCCTCTGCTGAACCTTCCTACCCTTCAGCAGACCAACACACCAACCCAGCTTGGTGTCATTTGCCAAATCACTGAGGGTACATTCTATCCCCTTGTCCTGATTATTGATAAAAATATAAAACAAAACTGGCCCTTTCAGTACTCAGCCCTTTCAATGCAAGGTAATTTATTATTCTAAAACATATTTATAGAATCACCACCGTATACAATTTTGCATCGCTGACAACTTTTCCTCAAAATGTGATTAAAGGAGTTTTGAAAACCAAGGTGCTTCCTGTTACAAGTTGGGCTCCATTCCTTTTTAATGGGGTTTTAAATATGGAGATCCACTTTGGAGATCCACTTCTACCTGTCTAGAGGATAGGCAGAGCTGCAGCACCACAGGTTAGAATGTGAAACTTCACAGCATCCACCAAACTAAGGAGAAGCCCTTCCCCATCAGACTCCATGGGGCCTGTGGTTTCACTGATGGCCTCTTCAGAAATTCTTTCTTGCCTTGCAATGTATTGGTGGGGTTCAGCATGAGATTTTTTTGCTTGTTGGTTTTAATCTGGTGCTAACCTTGTTCTTTGACCCACAAGATCCTTCTGTGAGAGGTCCCTCAATCAGATAAGGACTTCCTCAGGACTGCCTTTTACCCTACTAATGAAGAAATCTGCATTACTAACAGACAGACAAAGAAGCTTGTGCTGTTATGAGCTCATCTGGTCAGTAAGTATTTAATTCCACTGCTGAACCTCACTTTAATCTGCTCTGAATTATTTATACATGAAAGCTCATGATAGAGATCTCCAACAAATCACAGACAGTATTGAGGGCCGTTATGCCAATTTGTCATGTACTTCTATTTATCAAATTTTTCTTCTGACCAGCAATATTTTACATCTCTATTTAGTTCTCTGTCTCCTTCATGCACTCTCTATTTTCTCCCATTTATTTTCTTGCTTACCAGAGAATCTTCTCTGTATAAGGAAATGTACAGTATTCATCTCTCTAGTTGTAAGTGCCTGCAGCATGAAAGAAGGATTAAGATATTTGGGAGCTCTTCTTTTTGTGCATAGATACAGTATCTTTACTTTTCATTTTTGAACTTTATTCAGTTCTCATGGGCTCACTACTCAAGTTTGTCCAAGTCCCTCAGGATGGCATCCCATCCTTCTGCTGTGTCAACAGCACTGCTCAGTCCCATGTCATCAGCAAACTTGCTGAGGGTGCACTGGATCTCTCCTTGTCGTTGATGAAGACATTAAAGAGCACTGGTTACACACCACAGCCCTGAGGGACACCACTCACCACTGACCTCCAGCTGGACATTGAGCCATTGGGCACATCCCTCCATCCTTATCCTCTGAACAGCCCACCCTTCAATTCCATGTCTCTACAGAGAAGGATGTAGAGTGACAACATGGTTATGCTGAAGGCCCTACAGAAGTCTAAATGTGTGACCTGGTGCTCTTCCCTTGTCAGTGATTGCCATCACTCCAGATTGGTCAGGCAGGATTTGCCCTTAGTGAAGGTGAGATGGCTGTCTCGGAAAAATGGGAGAACTTCTTGGGAAAACTCCTGAGCTAGAGCTCCTGGTGGGGTAACAGCAGAAAAGAATTGAGGAGGAGGTTTTGCATACCCTGGAAATGCTCCACTGTGGTCAAACATCAATCATGGCACTACACACATATTTTTTATTAATTAGAACTGATTTTATACCACCAGTCAGCAGGAACTGCTTCATATAAAGAGATGTGAACATCTGTGTTCTAATCCCATTCTCTGCTTTACACACCCTCTGCCAACATGGCTCAGTTGTGCCAAGGGTTAGTGCTAGTACTGAGGACTATCATAAAATCCCATGGGAGAAAACATATTACTTAGAAATATTTGCTTTCCCAACAGTCCCAAGAATAGAGGTAAAACAATGTAATTAATGCATCTGACTGTTTTATTTCCTTTTAGTCACTTCAGAAATCCAAGACCAAAAAAACTGCCAGAAGGCTTCAAGGACTGCTAAAGAGAATGAATAAGAACTAGCTAATTTTTGTAATCCAAGCTGGATTAGCAGTTAGGTTTAAATCAACAAAGGAGACAGAAGACATACCCTGTAACACACCTCTGCACAGTGGAGGAGGGAAAATTTATTTTGAAAACACACTAAGGATATAGACAAGAGAATGTCTAAAAGTTTCTAATGTTAGAAACTGGATAATGGATAGCTAAGAGACTGAAGTTTTTTGACAGTTGAAGAAATTAATTAATATTTTGGAAGACCTGTATTTAGGCTGGAAATTTTCAAGTAATCATGTGTATATGGCATTAAGGCAAGCAAGGTAATTTTTGCTATGAATCTAAAGAGTGGGAGGGAAATTGTGGAGGAGAGAAATGAAGTGATAAAAGAGATGAGGATTACAGATTAAGACTGTTTTCCTTCTGAGGCCTTCCTGTGCTTCATACATTGTCTTTACTGCTGAAAAATAAGTGGCTGAGGCAAGGAGTTAGCTGTGGAGACACAGGAAAAGGCTGAAGGACTTTCACATATTTCTATTTTTACTGCAATTAATGATTATTCCGCACCCAAGGTCTGGCTACATGTTTTATGCAGTCTCATGCGTTGTTCCATGCTCCCCACTAAAGGGAATAGTCACAAGAGCCGTCTGTAGGAGCTTTGAATGATGTGTGTTGCTTGATGCTTAACTCATCCTGTGCCACTCTCAGGACCTGGCTGAGATGCTTCTCCAGGAAGAGCTGGATATAGCAGGGCTAAAAGGAGCACCTGGCGTGCAGCAGCATGCTGTGCACTGCGGCCAGCTCCTCTCCTTGTAGCTGGTGATAGCCAGCAGCAAAAAGCTCTAGGAAAAGTGTTGTGCGTGGGATTCAAAACCAAAGGGCAACAGGCAATAATAACCTGCATGGTGCATTTTCACACAGAAAATGCAGATGAAAGTCATATCATCTGTCCATTTTTCACCATTTTGGTGAGGGGTAGGGAACTAATAATTCCCTCATGTGCCTGAGGTTGAGGATGATCAGAGGACTTTGCTTCCACCTGCCCCTTCAACCTAGGTGTGCTTGAAGGAGAGACAAGTATTTTGATCCCTGGCAGATGGGATTATCCATGTGAGGACAGGTTTAGTAATCTGAATATGGAATATGGCTGCTAATTTGTCCTTCTTGGAAGAAAGTAAATTGGATTACATTCATTCATTATCATAAAATCTGGTAGCTGAGAAAGGAACTGGATCTTTCTGTACATGTCATGAATTGTCACAGCTAAAAGAAGAGCAGTTTGGAAAAGATGTCAAGCCTGGAGTTTGAATCTCTGTTTATTAGGTATCAGCAAACAGAGACAGATGTGACACCTAAACCCTTTCACAGAGTAATCCAGCTCTGACTCCAGGAGGAAACTGTACACGCACACACACACACACACACAAAAAAAAAAAAAAAAGAAAGAAAAAAAAAGAAAAAAAAATCCTAGGCCAAGCATGTGCTTAAAGTTCAGTGACTCCAGCTTGGTGGATTTACCTGTCTGGCAGGAAATCCTTGACTATGTTGAAAACTGAGGAATGGTGAATGCTTCTGCCCCTACACATCTGGTTGTTTCAGCCCTTTCTTACAGAGGTTGGTTTGATATTTTTCTTCACCTGCATTGTGCTGTTGGTTGTCTTTTGAAGGAGGAAAGTTCTTTGGGCAAACAGATCAACATTAATGGTGACTGATGATTGCCAATTTTCAACAAGAGACACCTTCTTGTAATCACTTTTTCCAAGTTCACCTAAAGCATTGATAAAAAATGTGCAACTTCTGAGTTGCTGAGGAGGATGATACTACTTTTGATCCAAAACTGCACACCAGTTAAACACTTTTGAACTCCGCAGCATGAAGAAAGTCCCTAATGTAACAGTTTTTTGTTTTTCCTTGCAGAACATAATGTTACAAAGGATTAATTGAATAATCTTGTACCTGAATAATACTGAAATAAAATAAAAATCATGAAAATATAGATAGTGGTAACTCCATAATTCTAAAGCACTCATCTTATGTTTTCCTGCAATTTTTCATTAACACGCAATTTGGAAAATTTATGTAATGAACTTCACATGTAAATTCTTCAATAATATCTATTGAGGAAGAATAGAAACTTGATAAATGGTTTTCCCCTCAAGGTACTGGGGTTTTTAATAAAAAGTGGATAGATTGGTTTAGTCCACTTTCTGTACAAAACCCCTAATAAACACCAAAATACAGTAAACTGTTCTATCCCTCAGTAACCGGGAGCACATTTAACATTGCTCTTAGTTCAAATGTAAACTTTAGGAGTGCTGTACCATGCATGTTCCCCAGCACATTTCTGTCACTGAATGCACCAGAATTCAGCTAACTTTCCTACAATTTTGCTGAGATGAATCATTCCTCCCTTCATAGTGGCACATGTTTGGACAATGGCATGTCTTTCTCCATGGAATGTACAGCTTTAGGTCCTGGACCTGAACCTTGGGCACGGATCAGTCTGGACTTTGCCTGAAGGCTGTATTTCTGTGCTGCTCTCCGGGTTTATACAGTTACTGTAGGATGGGTTAGAGATTCCAGTGTGCAAGACAGTCAGCTATCTCCTTTCCACTTGGCTCTCTCCCATGCAATAATGTAGAATTTATGGTTTTAATTAACTTGCAGCAAATTCATTTCTTGTCTATCCTGTAAAAGAACAGTAAAAAGGTGTGGATGCACACCCAGATGAAGGCTTGGGTTTTCTCAGATGCCAGAGGAGTGTACATTGCAAATTTTGTAGGAGCTATGTATCTACCTGGCTGGCTTTCAGGAAAGTTTATAGCAATTTTAAGTGGTTTTTTTTCTCTAGAACCTGAGGTTTCTATGGGGTGCAACTGGAAAGATGTCAAGTCTGTGGCCATGCCTGATGCTTTAATGTGGACAAAACCTGGGATATTCTCCTTTATAACAGAAGCTCCATGTTCATGTGTCAGATTTATTTAAAACTTCATACCCCTCTTCATGTCTGTTCATTATAAGCCATCTGATTAACTATTTTAAGTAACTGTGATTTCTATGCAAAGGCAGCACAAGTGCATGGATTGTAGACTGGATAAGAGACCCACCAGGAACTGGCAGCTCTCACAAGTGAGGGTGACGTGGCACAGGCATTGCTGGGGCAATTTTTGTGTAGATTGACCTATATGATGGATAGGGTAAGTGTTGATGCATGAGGTAAGATTTATTTTGCAACATATAAGCTAGAAGATAGGAAATGTTGCATATCTGTGTGCATGTGGATGTGTGTTTGTAGAAACATCTCCATGGACAGGTACACACAGAAAATTAACAGAAGAATCCATGCTACGGGCATTTATCAGTCCTGCAGTGTGTTAACACTTTAAGAGTATTATACAATAAATGTTATTAATATAATATAATATAATATAATATAATATAATATAATATAATATAATATAATGTAATGTAATGTAATGTAATGTAATGTAATATAATATAATATAATATAATATAATATAATGTAATATAATATAATGTAATGTAATGTAATGTAATATAATATAATGTAATGTAATATAATATAATAGAATAGAATATAATATAATATAATATATACATAACGTAATTTAATATAATATACCTGTAAAAAAGAGTTCAAATGCAGATTTCAGAGTGTTCAATAAGAATATTTAGAAGAGTCTTGCATCCAAGAAAATATGGATATGACAGATCATGAATTGCCTGTGAGAGGCCTGATAACACGTCATGGTCTCTCCAAGCCAATCTAAGAAGCCAAATTAAGGATAAATATGAAGAGCAGAAAAGACTGCATTTAATGAATGAATGAAGATACGTTATATATGTTATCAAATGGCAGATTATCTCAAAGAGACTAGGTATTGAAATACCATGTCTAATACTTTTCTAGCTTATACCTAGTTGAGAGAGTCCTTTTGGAGATAATGATCTCATAGGTTTTAGAAAGGCTGGGAATTTCTGAAGAACAGAAAGACAAATAAAGATTTTTTTACTTTGTGGAGTTCTTTTTATCAAATATTTTTGCCCTAAACTTCAATTTATCTGAAACTTGATTCTTCACGGTGTGAGGGAAAGCAGGAGGTAATAATGGGTGACTACTTGGGCTTAGCTGACTTGTGGGGGGGCAGTGTGCAAGAAGCCCCAGCCCATAATATTTGTTGCTGGAGATCCAAGGACTATTCACTGGCTGTAGGTAGCTGAAGGCACATATTTCTGGACTGCTAAATCAGTTGTAGTTAGTTGTACAACTTAATTAGAATGAAAGACCTTGTAGTACAGTGTAATCTGTGTGGTGGAGAGAGCTTTGGGTGTCAGGTGGAAGACACTGAAGGCAAGCATAGATCTTGCCAGGAGTGTGGAAATATCTTTTATGTTTGTTTTGAAGTGTTTACTTGGTAACCAGATATTTCTGGTAATCATGGGAATACCATCTGGTTCTGTGTCCTTAAACTCCCCTGGGTACTGGTATGAGAGGTCAGTGGTTTGTTTCAAGCTCAAGACTAGAGTAACTGCATAGTTTCATGCCTGAAGAGTCATGAAAACTAATAGAAAGACCACTGGATTTCAGGGGAATTGTGATAAATTCATGACCATACTACTGTCCACCTGAGTCCCTGTGTACCTCATATTTATTCTGTGCTTCAGTTATCCCACTAGAGGCAGCCTTTTTCTACAAAGCCTTTGAACAGTTCTAGATTTAAGGCTTCTTCCCAATATTATGTGTTGCATGCAGGTGAATGTGAAGCTGCTCCTTTATATGAATCCAAGGCAGAACCTCTTGGGTTGTTCCTGTGGCATAAAGTTCCCTACAAAGAGAAAGAAAGATGCTCAAATGGAGCCGCTGCACAGGCCACTGAGCAGGCAAGAACAAGCACCTCATGCTGGGGCATCCATCTAAAATAAATGATCTGACTCTAGCTCTGGAAGCACCAGTTTATCTCTGCTGAGTAGAAGGGATTCTAGAGGACTACAGCAGACATTCCCAATGGTGTTTGCACTATCCCCACTTCTATCTTTGCTTGACACTTCCTCCTTTACCTGACTGTAGTGCAATCCTCCTCTTGTGTCAGTTGTTACTCTGGAGTTTATTTCATACTAATGTGAAAGTCTTGCAACAGAACAGAATTCAAGGAACCTCAATGGTTTGAAGGATCAAAATCCTACCCTGTTGTCTTACTTTGGTTCTGTCTGCAACAGGACAGCAACACCAAATCTGAAGAAGAAACTGGACGAGTCTTTTCTTTTATAATTTTCCCCTCTGGGAGGGAAAGAACGGTGAAGACCAAGTTCTAATAAAATGCAGGTAAAATTTCAGTGTATAAATATAGGGGGAATAAAATTCTTGCTATTTTGGGAGTTTACATATGTGTAAACTAGAGATTGTTTTTCCAAGTTCAGCAGTCCCTTACAAACATGTAAAATTTTTTTTTTGCATGGTGCTGTGTAATGAAAGATGAAGACTTGAGGATGCATGTCCATGTGTGTTTCCAGAGCAGTTGTCTGCATAACAAGGTTTATGGATTGGATGCCAAACTATGCTGGTATTTGATGGCTATTGGTGACTTCAATAAATGAACAGCAGTTGAGAAGATTTCAGTAGGAACTGTGCATGTGTGTATCCCTGGAAAACAGTTGTCTCTTGGGCTATCAGAATCTATTCTATCCTCTCTCCTCTCTTCAAACCAAAATAAGCAAGTGCATCAGGGACAGTATATATCGTACTCTAATAGAAAGAATAAAACCAAATCTGTGGCTTTGTGCTCCTTTGCCAAAATATGGGCTTCAGAAAGAAATTAGAATTGATTTCTTTAAATGTCTTTGTCAAGAGACGCGTGAATCTTGCATACAGGGGTTTTGGATCTTCTTTTTCTTGTAGCTCTTTTTATCATCACAAACCAACACTGAAGTTTCTCCCAAATAACTTTGATAACTATGTTAAAGGCAATTTAGTAGGATCTATATTACTAAGGCATAATTTTTCCCAGCAGTGTAATTTTAACTTCATCTAAGGCACAAGACTGCTCCCTTGGGCCTGCTGAAAACAAATATTGCTATGCTTTTCACTGTTAAAAGAACAAAAAAAAAAAAGAAAAGACAAAAAGGGAGAAGAAAAAAAGAAAAAAAAGAAAAAAAAAATCACTGTAAGAAACTTAACCCCTGCTTGTGGAGCTTCTGCCTAGGCAAATAGGGTGAACAAGTTTTATTAGAAGTAGTTGCAAAAGGATTGCCAGAGGTTCATGGGAAGTTAGAAAGATAAATGGAAGGACTGTATGAGGAAGATGGTAAAGTAATATTCTTTTACTTCATGTAACAGTTGCTGCTTTTGCATGCTGTTTGAGGAAGGAGGACTCTCATGGAAGGGTGAGAGGCTGGGAAATGACAGCCTGGATGAAAATACTGAGCAGAGCAACTTGGGAAGCTGATGTGCAATGGCTGCTTTGAGTGAAGAAGGAAGGATGCCCTGTGCTCCAGCCCTGCAGGCAATGCCACTTGTGATGAAGTGATCATCTCCACTACACTTGTGTTGATGTGCAGGTGAAGATTGCATTAAGATTTACATTCTGATTTGGGTGATTTTTTTTCCAGTGATAATGTTATTTCTGTAGGGATTTTTAAAATGCGCATGTTTAGATTTTCTTATGGTGAAGGTAGGCCTTTGCTTGAACCATTCAAAGAGCTGAGACAGGTATAAAAAGCCTTTGAAACACATTTAGCAACATATCACTTATGCAAATGCTATAGGTTGTCCCAGTCATTAAAGAGTCATACTCCAATCAGTGAGATGAGAACTTCTTGCAGTTAGGGATTTATCCACAGTCTGTCATGTACAGAGGTTGGCAAAATGCTTTAGCACATATTACCATTTAGAGGTTAAAATATAAGCCAGCTGACAACTGGAGTAGCAAAAATACTTCCATTATGTGGTAGTAGCAGCAAAATTATCATCTTGAAAGAGTCTCACAAGCAGGGATACTCATACTAGAGCTTGAACAGTCATGCACTGGTTCTTACCCCCTTGCCCTTTTCAGACAAACTCCAGAATAAATAAGGCACTAACTTTTAGACCTATTCTGAGGTCAGGTCTGAAGGATATTTTCTTTAGGAGAGCAGCAAGATCTGTCTCATTGAAGTACCTCTCAGTCAGGCCTTGCTCCTGTGAGCCTTGGGGCTGTTAGGTTTAAATGCTTCAGCAGCTGCTAATTGCTGCAGTGCAGCAGGAGGAGAGCCAGCCTCCAGAGCACTGCTGTAAGATAAATACTAGGGCTGATTGTGGTGTGGGAAATAGCTAGATGCAAAATCAACACTAGGGTTTACCTGCTTTGCAAGTGTTAAGAGGATGGAATTTTTCAGTAATTTTTATTTTTTTTGGCTATGATTCTGGCATTAACTAGGAAAGGAAAAAGTTCGCTGTGTTTAACCATGACTCTCTCAGCATATGTAGATTTATATCCATTTACTTGGAAAGCGGTGCTTGCAAAAAGCCTTAATTCTGGAATTTAAGGTTTTATTTCCCATAGGAAATGCCTGTACTTGTTGATTGTTGGGTCATGTTGAGAGCTCACCTCTACTGTTATTATTCATTCATTGAGCAAATAAGAATTAATCATTTTGTCTGCAAGTCCTAAATGCGCCTGGACTGATTTTTGTGCAAAATCCTGCTATTCTCTGACATGAGAAGGATGTGAACTTGTTAGAATGACTCCAGAGGATGATCAGAGGGCTCGAGCACTTCTCCTCTGAAGACAGGCTGAGAGATTTGGGGCTGTTGAGGCTGGGATGAGAAGGCTCTGGGGACACCCTATAACAATGTTCTGGTACCTAAAGGGGGCCCACAAGAAAGCAGGACAGGGACTTTGTACAAGAGTATGCAGTGATAGGACAAAGGGTGATGACTTTAAACTGAGAATGGAGATTTAATTTAGATATAAGGAAGAAATTCTTTACTGTGTGGGTAACAACACAGCAAGCAACAGCTTGCCCAGATACCCATTCCTGGAAATGTTCAAGGCCAGGTTGGATGTGCCTTATTTTTGACAGAAAACTTTGAAGTTACTCTACTGAGTACAGATTTAAAAGCTTAACTTCACTGCTGTGTTTTACAGTCTTAACTAACATTTTTTCTGAACTGTCTGTGGACAACATGATAAATATTTTTCATTACTATGTCCAAGTATAGTCCTGAAGGATTTCTTTTGTCATTGAGTTGTTTCTAGGAATATTGCTGACTGAATTGTATAATGTTAGGTTGATACCATGGCTTTCTACAATCAAATACTGTCCTGCTGAATAACTTGGGGTTAAAGTTAACTTTGAGAGTAAAAACATACAATAAGTTGCAGATTTGGTCTGGTTTCTGCTTTGTCCCTGTATTGTGTTTGAGTGAGTCCTGAAGCTCAGGCTGAGTGTTTGGCAGATTGCTTCTGAAAAAACAACTTGAACAAAATCCTCCCAGGCTTCTCTGAGTCAAAATGAGCCCTGGCCACGGTGGAGAAAGCATTTCTCAGCAGGCTGGATAATGTCATCTCACACTGTTCCTAGGAGGAATTAGGGAAGGAATTTAGATACCTTCTTATATCAAACAGTTTTCTAATGGGCATTAAAAATTGCTTTACTCGTTACTGTTACCTCTTTAGAAAACACTTCCTGATAGTTGTAACTTTGTCACTGAATTCTCCAAATTTTTAAGGGTTGGATTCTCAGCTCTGCCTACCTGCACTGCTAAATGAGCCATATCACAGTCTGGGAACACTCCTGTGTTTGGGGTTAAATCCCATGCTTGCTCCATTCATTGCTGCTCTAAGGGATCAATTAAAGAAGGTTTTTCTTTAATCTACAGCTGACTCCAGCCCTTAGGAACACATGCATTTGGGTACTCTTGGGCACATACAGACTGTACCTAACTTAGAATGTAAGAGATCTGAGTATGAAGTAAAATTAATTTTCATTTCCAAATTTGTCGTCGTTGCTAATTAGCATAGCCGCCGGCAAACTCAGATAGGTCTTTAAGGAAACCTAGAGAAAAATCTCAGAAGGCATAATCATTAGAGAGGCTGTGTCATTCCAGCTAATCAGGGTTTAATTTCCCTCCCCTCCACTTCCTAACCTATTAACTGAACTGTGCTTGTGGATAATAGTTTTAGATGTAGGCCTGTAGTCAACTATATCTTGCCAAAAGAAATCCCACTCAGTGTACAAGAAATTCTGCTTGGAGATCACATTTCTGGATATGGAGTCTTTGAAAGTGCAGCTCTTACATATTCAACAACCAGTTACTGTTACCTGGCTACATTACCATAATACACTGACTTTGATTCTGTCCCTTTACATTGCCTGCCTACTTCAAAGTCTGTTGTTTAAAGGCAACACAGAACACCAACTGATGTGAAAGTGATTTGGAGTCTTTATTGCTCAACTGGCACACAGGAAATGACCATAAATGTGTCATTCAAATGTGAACTTTTTTGCATATTTTTTCCAGAATACTACGCAATATGTAAGTGATAATTAGCTTTGATGCACAAGTTTTTAATGGAACAGCTGTCCATCACCACTAGTGTTATTCAAAGCAATTTTTTGATGATGAAGCAACAGTATTTGGAGGATTCTCTGATGCTAAGTGACCTGTAAACCAGCTGCACCTAGCACATGGACCATTAAATGGGAGAGGAGATGGTGCTTAACTTCAGTAAGATGTGTGCTGCTTTGTGAGCTGTCAGCCTACAGAAGAGAGCAAAACAAAAGATGCATGAAAGCAGCTGCTGAACAATGCTACAGGGGAAGAAGTTCTCTGCATGTGCAACAAATCATAGGCACAAAGTATGTTCCCAGGTCCCTTCTTCCTCAGTGGTCAGCTGAGCCCATGGGTTTCACTTCCCAGCATCTGCTCCAGGGGTCCATCTCCCAGTCTGAGATGTGGGAATGGGCTGTATCCTCCTACACTTGGTGTAGAAGAGGCAGGGCAATAAGACAACCATGTCAGCACCCTGATGTGAGAGTTTGCTGCACCTCTTACTGCAGGAACAGCTAATGGACCCGAGAGGGGGATCCCAAACACGCCGGTCCCTGTGGCTGTGCCTCAGAGGCAGAGCAGCTCTGTAGTAGTGATGACCAGGCATACTTCTGTGTTTCAAACAACCCCTGCAAACTTCATCCAGTGGCTGCAGCACTGAGGGAGGAGTCTAGGAAAGCAGTCTGACTTTCTAGGTTTGACCCAAACTTCCTCTGTGGCCTCAGTGCTGTCTTTGAGATCCAGATATTCCAAATTGTTTGAGAACTTAACGGGCTTGGGACAAACTGAGCTTAGTCTTTATTCCCTCTTCATCCAAATGGCACAAGATCAAAATTAGCTATTGTTTCCCTTTACCTTTCTTGGCACATGTATTGTAATGCTTGCTATTTCCAGTGCAAACTAAAAGCTTTTCACTGAGGAGGACTCACATTTGCCACTCTCTTCTGCTTGCCAACAGACAGCAACTAATGCTTCTGGAGACTGTGATTTTTCCTGTTCACTTTGATATCTACCCTGCCTGCACTCCTGCAGTCTCCCCAAGCAGGACAAGACACAAATTTGGATTTAACTCTGACTGCTACATTACAGGGTCAAGCAAAGGTTCAGACTGATTGAGTAGTTCCAGATGTAGGGACTGCCTCCTGTTAAAATATATAATCTGCAAATGATCAGTGGGGTATGGAATTGACTGGGCTGTCTCACTGGGCCACAATTAGACAATAAAAAATACATGCAGGAGGAGAATAAAACCTAGATTTTTGGGAATTCTCTGCTGTTGTTCTTGCTGTGATTTCCTCTTCCCCACACTCCACTCATCTGTCCTGAGTTGACTGCACAAACTATGACCTTCTATTTTTCTAAGCAGATTTCAGTAAACAACTGCATGAAAAGGCAGTGTGGGAGGTGCATAACATTATGGTGACTCTAAGAACTAAAAAAAAACCCAGATACTTTCCAATACATCTTCAGCTGATGGAAATTGGAAGAAAAATGCCCCACTTTGCTATGTCTGATAATCTGGGATGGAATATGAGCACTATTTCATCCCAGCTGCCCTCTTGTATATTCATTCCATGCTGAAAAGTAGAATGGTCTCTCTTCTTCCACTAGAATGACTGCATGGAATTTCCAGTTCTGGCAAAAGCAGTGATCAGTTCTTCAAATGTCTGTAACTGTGTTTGATGATAGTGAGAATAATCTCATTCTCCACAGTTTACTTGTCAGACAAGTTCCTGTTGGGAGCAAAGGAGAGCAAAAGTGTTTTGTGCTTCTCCCAGGAACCCATTTTTGTGCTAAAGCAACATCTATGTATTGATGTCACTTTCACTGCCCTCCTTCTCTGTAATCATCAGACCAGGCTGTATCTGGCCTTGTAATGTAATATCAAATGATATTGGTTCATAAGACTGCTTAAGTCACCTAACTTGTTTGCCTGAAAAAAGATGTTTGATTTTTGTGGTCACCTTCTCTGATCCATGACAAAACCTGTAGCTGAGCAAGGAATACCTTCCCTACCACTCAGAGACAGGGAATGTTTTGCTTACCATGTCAACAGCCCTGCTAAAGAGTTTCCTGCATAGCTGGAGCAGTTGGCAAGCTTGGTGGTTTGTGCTCACTCCTGGCACCTCTTGAGAAGCAAGATTTGCAATTTGGAAACCCTGTATAAAGTAGATGTGTGTGAGTGCTGTGACTGGCTTAGTGCTTGTGTAGAGCGGACAAAATGTATAAAATGTATAAAGAGTACAAATGTAATTGTATTCAAGCCTAATCCTTTCCCTAAAGGAAAAATAGCTTTGGATCTTGTACTACAAGCACCGGCATAACTCTACAAAAGTGATTTGATTTAAAATAATTTAATTGTGACTGTATTTCCAAAACGTACCCCTCAGGTTTGTGGATTAAACAACACATACACACACAAAACAAACGAAAACAAAAAACCCAGCAATTTTTCTTAATAACTCCTAAATTACTTGAAGAGGAAGTTGTAGATAATCAGCTAGATTGTTAGTATTATGTGAATACACTGTGATCACATTGCTCTGCAAGTGACAGGACAGGCAAAATCCTCCCAGTGGATTACTGGGAGGCCTGGTAATATGTTTTTACTAGATTTCCTAGGTCTGAGCTGACATTTCAGTCACCTTGGCTGAAGAGTGACATAGCACCACTAATTTAATGTAAGTTACATAGCTGTAAAATGTGAACAAAACTATGATGACTCAGAGCTCTTACTCTAGCAAATAAAAGTTGGGCTTTATAATGAGCTTTTGGGGTTTTTGGTGTTTTTGAGATTTTTTGAAAGGAACACAAGAAATGAGCTCTTCCAGTTAGTCAAGGAACAAACAAAAAAGTTGCATCAGACTTTCCTGTCTAACTGCTCTGGAAAGAGTAAATGGTCACAGGTTTGTACTCAGTAAATACAGATTTATATTCATTTTATTAGCTTAGAAAAAGATGTCATTGAAGTGAAGCAACTCTGCTGTGAAAGTGGCCTGAAATCAGTTTTGAATGTTATCTTGTGATTTTTTGTTTTGAAAAAGTGAATGTTTCCAGGCTGAATCTGAGTGTAGCAGTAGTCAGACCCCTCAAAAGGAACTGTCCTTAATTTCTGTAGCATTGCAGGGGGCAGTCAGTGGTTTTAGATCAATGAATCCATTCTGAAAGCTTGCTGCTCTTGCATGTCCCACGGGGAAGCATGGCGCAGAGTCAAATCCTGGCACATGCAGGAAGGGGGCAAGCAGCTCTGTGGGTTTTAGCTGCCTCCTGGGGTGGCTGAACCACGACAAGCAGGTTTTTAGATATGGAATGCTTCAGCAAGGTCTTACTTGCTTTTTGTTTCTCCCACTGTTAGAAGTGACTCCTTGTGCCAGCTCTGATATTGATGTAAGTGGGAGCAGCCACAGACGTGCACTGCACTCCCAGGCTGATCTGCCTGAGGGTGAGACATCTTCTCAAATTTGGGATATTTTTTGTCTAGATCTCTTTTCAGGGATGGATGCATCATCCACCTTGTCTTGTGTGGAATGAACTGTCTGCCTGGAGGTGGATGAAGGGATTGGGGATGGGATCCTTCAGCTGGGTTGAATTACCTGTCTATACAACCCAGCTAGATCTGAAGGGCTTGGTTCACTTAAATCTTTCTGTCACTAATAACCCTATCTGAATTTCAGCATCCAAAGATGAAAGCCTTCCTAGTTTATTACAGTCACAGGTCTATATAGTCCACACAATTAATTTTGCCTTAGTGTTCATAGTTAGAGCCAAAATATCTGACACTTGGGGTTTTTTCAGGGCAAATTTATTGTGTATTGAAAAATGTAGTCCAACACACTAATTCTGGAACTATGCTTGAATCAGGAGTCCTTTTGTAGTGCTACAGGAAATTCTCCCTCGCTGTGTTGCTGTTTGACTGGGTTTTTAAGTAGGTTCCCATAAGGCAATACCTGCTGGTGTCCTTTGAACTGGATTAGACTTTGTGTTTGAGATACAGCTCAGGAAGCTTCACACTGCATGGCACAGAGCTTAAACACCATCCCATGTGCTACCGTGTTGCCTTGCATATTCATAGGGTTTAACACCTTTTGGGAGAGGCAGGTTTTTTATGGAATTGGTGGCATCAAAGCTGTCCCAGGACTTGAAGTACTTGCTGATTTGAGGTGGTTCTGCAGTATTACCAGTACTGGTAACAAATTAAAACATTTTCCTGTATATGTGCCATTGTTAAAGGGACTTCATTTACTTTCTTTCAATGACTTCCAACTGTGCTGCTCTCACCATGCATTATCCATGTGCAACCTTGTAAATAGCTTCTAGTTCTAACAGCACTGATATAAATCAGAGGGCCATTTTCTCTAGGGGACTTCAGCCTTAAGCTCTACAGCTTGTTTTGAAATGAAAACCGTGTTCAATTAAGGTGATTTGTTTGCTGCACAAAGATTTAAGTATCTCATACTGCCATTTATAGAGAGGCAGAGCTGGGAGGATATAAACGCAGCATGAGTATTTCTTGTGTGCTCTGCTTTCCACTTCCACCTATCTCTTTTTCAGATACCTCCAGCTGAGATACAGTCTGCTGGAAGTGGGGTGTGATGAGAGGGCCACCAACAGTGTAGGCTGTGAGATTATCTATTCGTAGATGGTTCTGTTCAGGGAATGGATAAAAGACTAAGGTGCATCTCACACACACTGGTTTGAAGTTAAGCTTCCAGATAAATAACCTTCTTTCCAAGACAGCTTGCTAGATACAAACGAATGGAAAAGTGGAGCAGGAAAAAATGCTCCTGAACCAAGAATCTTGGGCTTGAGGGGGGATAATATATACAGAATTGCTTTGAACCAAAATATTTTCTTGGGGGTTTTTGTGTGTCAGTCACAGAAGGAGTTAGAAGGGTATTTGGCAAAAGAAAGTTCAGAATGCTCTGTGGTTTAGTACTCATGGTCCCGTATGGGTCTGTCACCGTCATATTTTTTGAAAAATCTCTTTGCCCAGGATTTCTCTCCTGGGAAGCTGAGAAGCCTCAGAGAAAAAGGAAAACTATGTTATCTCATTTGCTTCTCCTGTGTTTTGCTGCTTTGGAATGTAGTTGGAGATTGTTTATCCAACATATGAATTGTTTTTACTTATTGGCCAATCAGGGGCCAAGCTGTGTTGGACTCTGAAGAGAGAGTCATGAGTTTTTTATTATTATCTTTTAGCCTTCTGTCTGTATCCTTTCTCTATTCTTTAGTATAGTTTAGTATAGCATTCTTTAATATAATATAGATCATAAAATAATAAATTAGCCTTCTACGAACGTGGAGTCAGATTCTTCATTCCCCCTTCATCAGAGGACTCCAGAAAATACCACATGGATCTACCCATAAGGTTTCTGTGGGGACTGTGAGTGTCTTAGCTCATTGTTCTGCCTTGTGCAGCTCAGCCTCCTGCACTGGCCTTGCTCTATATCCCTCTGGTGAATTCTGGCTCTCACATCTGTAAAACTGGTCAGGCTGACACCACATCCAGACCTACCCCCAATAACAAAGCTTATTTTGCCAAAAAAAGTCAAATTTCTCTTTGTGCAAAGAGGCCAAGAGACAAGAAATGCTGCCTCTGCCACAGGGCACATTGGGCCTGTGACATGCTGCAGGATGGGGGACACATCTGACATGTACCCCTGACATTTTTCTTTGCTACATGAAGACTTTTCAGACAATACTATGAAGATTACCAGAAGGCAATCCCACATAGCTTCACTCAGTCTTTTTGACTTTCAGCAAGCCTATTCTTGGCTCTCTGTGTGCAAGCTTTTTTTTCTCCTGCTGCAGTGGAGCTTGGTTCTCTGTCCATTTGTGCCACAGGGAATGACTGCTCTGGGGTAGGGAACAGGGAGTAGGACCAGGGTATCTCCCTGTACTAACCTGTCACAGGTGTGATCTCAGGGCCAGATCCTCAGGAACTGAAGTAACAAACTCTGAAGGTTTTCGCATCCCCATTACATATATCCTGTGGGATTTACTTCTGGTTACATTCTGTTTGGTCCAAAACTTCCCAACTCCACAAGTTTTTTTGGAGCTCTCTCAAGGAAAACCATCCCATGAGACTTTACTTACTCTCCCACAGGACACAGTTTGAGATGTTCTCTGAAGTGCCACATGAAGACACCCTCAGGTAGATGAGGGTATCACTTGAGAGCGCACATCCATCCCTGCTGACAGTGCCATGCTGAATTTGGACAGCATCTGTTGTTATGTGTCTTGAAGGGAAAAGTGAAAGACTTAATCCCAAAATTCTATCAGCTCATCCAGAATAGTCAAGGAATGATAAGAAAAAAAGAGCTGAGAGGGCACAGAGAGAGCCTAGAAAAGCAAAAGGGAAGAAAATCAGATCAGGACCTTGCCATGGAAAGGTGATGGGGCCTGAACACCCAATTTCAAGGAGAGAATTATGCATGAGGAGGCTGTGAAATGTCTGCATAGCAAATGGTTCTTTCAGTAACTGGTGTAGAGAGGTCATGGTGTGAGGGAAATGAAGGCTGAACAGATATGGGGGTGAGGGGAAGTGGGAAAGGCAAGGAAATCTCTTGTCTGCAAATTTCTCAAAGTGGGTGGTGTACCTTGAGAAAGTATTCCTACACACTTTCCTTGTTCTTAAGCTTTCCCAGTCATTCATTGCTGGCCCCAGCAAAGTTTATCCTTCTCTTGAGGAAGTGGTTATAGCATGGCATATACAGAGGTGGCATTTGGATATGCACTCGTAAAGCAAGAAAAGGGATTACCAGATTACGCATCAGCAGAGAAGTGTAGACTATTAAGGTGTGAAATGGTGTTACTGTAGGTGGACAATACAGAAGTGGATGGTAGGATGCAGAAGAGAAGCAGATATGATGGCCAAATGTCTGGACAAGTTTCTGTCTGTATGCTGGGAGCAGTGTAGCTGTAATATTCAGGTCACTGTTGCAGTCCTGGTTTTGCTCCTCCTGCTGTCTCCATTTATTTTGTCTTTGAATTTTTTCTTTCACAAAAGCAGCCAGCCTGCATCTGGAGGAAAAGCAAACTGACCTTTATAGCCAGGGCTGCTCTGGGCGCTTCCTGTGCTTCTATTCAATTGTGCAGTGCTCTTTAGCTAACAACGAAACTGAATCATAGCAAAATTAATTGCTGATACAGTGCAAGGGAACACATCACTTACACATGCAATTTCAACACTGAAGGTTTTTGCAGAGGGAGGAGAAAAGCAGTGGTGTGCACAGCTCTGTGGCTGTAGAGCTGTTCCAATACTGTTGCAGCCTGAGTTGCTCCAAATCCTTTGGGTACATTTTCAGCTTTTTCACAGTTGTGTGAACACTTGATTACTGTGTTCGTGCAAACCTCCAGTTGAGAGAGAGAGTCAGTAATTCTGGGAAAGCAGGACAAAACTGGTAAACTGTGGGAGTCTTGACAAGGCCATTTGTTGTCATGGTCTCAGGAGGATGATTGTGGTCTAAGACTAAAAGGGTGCAGGGGAGGGAGTGGGGGTAGAGAAGGAAAATGTGAAGAGTTTATTAGGGAAACGCACAGATGGATAAGAAGCTGGCTTATAACTAATCTATAGAATTACTACAGAATTACTGGCTATTGTGTGTTACAAGGAAGATAATTAGAATCCTGTAATTAAATATGTATTACACATATGGAACTGGTATTTTATCCTTCAGTAGATGTGATAGATATGAGTTTAATGAATATGTTTCTGTGAAATTTCTCTGTCTAGATGAGTCATGGTGTTTATGTATATGTGTATGTATAATATCTGTTCTGTGTTGATAATCTCATTTACATGACCAAAACTTCCAAACTCCAGTCAGGGACTGGAGGAAAATTTGTAGGGTGCTAGAGTTTGTAGAGAATTGAAGGGAGTTTCCATACAGTGTAAAACTCCCGGGCCCAGGGGAGGTACCTGGCATTCCCACCCAAACCTGGGAGTATATTAACCCATTGAACTCAGTGTTTTTTGGGGCTTCCCTCACCCCTGAGGGATCAAGACTATGACCATCACTGTGACCAATAGACATCAAAATTGCAACAAACAAGTCAAAAAAGTCTTTTCAGGGGATACAGAGGTGGTCCCTGCATACCGTTCTAATATTATCCTATGTTTCTCTTTTTTTCTTTTCCCTTATACTTTTTCTTAGGTGTTATTTTTATGTTTTTATGCTGTTGCATTCCTAACCAAAATGGCTACATTTTCAAATTTGCCAAGTGCCTTATTCGACCTTAATGTCCTAAAGTGTGCAAGAAAAAGTTTATCAAAGCTCCTGAGAATTTTGTGTTTCTTCTGCACACAGCCCAGAGTAAATCAAACAATCTTCCCCTAACCTGACAAGTGGACCTGGGTATAACAATAGTAGTACTTCTGTATTGATGTATATTCTACCTTTAAAAAGTATTGATGCCTTCAGCTTTAGACAATTGCCTCTAAAACCTGAAATGTTTGAGAAGGAATTTCTAAAAGAAGGAAAATCCATGGTCCATCTTCAAGTTTGCTATATAATAGTGCTTATTTTCAAGATTTGGAGAAAGAAAAATGACAGAAAACAAGAGATTTTCATTACATATTGGTTCCCAGAATCAAATTATGGTCTGTGTTGTATTTCTCTTTTCCTGCTGGTTTTACTGGAATGTCAGCTGTAATTGCACAGCAGAATTTGGTTTACCTCTCTAAAGAGTAACTAACTTAAAAACCAGAGGTTTGTAGCGCACCTCTGCATTCATATGTTGCACATCTTCACATATATGTCTATGAATGCACACATACCCAGATCCACATGTTCTGCTTGGTTTTTTCAATGGAGTTTTAGAATAATCTCACTCACTGACTAAGATAATTGCCACAACACCCATGGGCTGGTTCAGCTTTTTCTGTAGCAATGCTTGACCTTTAGGTGCAGAGTATAACCCTCTGACAGGGGAAAGGAAGATAAATTATACAGAAGAACTGCTGGATTTCAGCATGAACCATTTAAGTTCTAACATTTTAAGCACATAACTTAAACGCTGCTGTCCAAAGAGAAAATAATTTGGTCATGTCTTACATTTCATGTCACATTCATAACTTTAAAAGGCAGCTGCTTCCTAACACTGATGAGAGCTCAGCCAGGTTTAGTACAACCCCTGTGCCTAAGCAGCTCTTGTCAGCTGTTCCCTAGCAGGTGTCAAAACATTCGGCGACACCCTTTGCAAAGGGTAAGTGAAGTTTGAGCAAGAGTCCCTGCTCTGAATCTGGCCAAAGCAAGCCAAGCAGTGCATGAGCAGGCCAGCCCAGGGCAGTGCAGGTAGCTGGCAGCTCTGTGCTGACAGCCTGAAGTAGCTAATGAGAGCAGCTTTGGAAGAGCTTGTTCCAAAGGAGACATAAACATCCCTGCACAGGAATGTTTCTGGAATGTTTAATGACATTATGACAGGATCCTTCTAAGATAAAACAAACCAGTCTAGGAGGGCTACCAGAAAATCAACATAACATTTCTGCTTCCTTTATACAACAGTGACCAAGAGGACACCAGGGGGGTCTATAAGGCCATGGCTATTTGATGTCAAGTCCCATAGTTATGAAGTTTTGCTGCAGATTATCACTCACTCTGATTCCAAGGCTGCCATAATTTAGAGGGGGATAATCCATTCCTACACCATAGGTGGCTCAATGTCCAGTCAGCTATTTTGTCATTGATTTGTGGTTTGTGGTTTGTTTTCTTCCTGAGAGCTGATGGATGGCAGGATGGGACTGGGCTAACAAGGTGATTCCTACAATAAGCAAAGATCAGGTAACAAGGTGATTCCTACAATAAGCAAAGATCAGGCTCATGAGCACCTGAGGAACCTGAATGTGCATGGGTCAAGCCAGAGTGCTGAGGGAATTGGCTGATGTAGTTGCCAAGACACTCTCCATGATACTTTAAAATCCACAGCAGTCAGGTGAAGTCTCAGATGATGGGAAAAAGGGAAGTTTTGTACCCACCTTCCAACAGGGCAGAAAGCAGGATCCTGGGAACTACCAGCCTGTCAGCCTCACCTCTGTGCCTGGGAATATCATGGAACAGATTCTCCTAAGGCACATGGAGGAGAAGGGGTTACACAAGTGCTGCCTGGCCAACCCAGGGGCCTTCTGGGATGAAGCGATTCCAGCAGTGGACAAGGGAGGGGCTACAGATGTCTTTGATTTGGACTTCTTCTATAAAGTCCTTGACAGGGTCCCCAACAACACCCTTTTCTTTAAATGGAGCTGTTCTTTTATTGTTCTAGACCTCGCTTTAAACTGGAAGCTTTTGTCAAAACTAAGAAAACCAAAAATCTTCCTTTTATTAAATTATAAAACAAACAGTACTGAATAAATATTTATTTTATAATAAGCAGTACCCACTTCATTGCATTTTCCTGGTAAAACTGACTTCATTAGTTTTATCGCACCATTTTTACTCATTAAAATTTAATAACATTTGTTGATGAAACTAGGGAAGATAAATACATTTTAAAATAATTCAGCACTAACTTACTCCCACTAATATATAAAGATGCTACATTGCTTTCTGGAATATTTTGAGCTTAATTCCTAAAGGTATTTCAAGATTTTAGTGAGTTATCTTGAATTCATTTAAGTACGAGTTTTTATCCTTCATTTAGTCCTCACTTTGTGGCTGAAAGGGTCTTCTGATGGAAAGGAAAATGGAAAACCTTATTGTTCTTTTCCTGTCATAACCCAGACTCCAAATGAGATTGGGGATCTTTCTGTATTGGCTAAGTGGGGAAAAAGAGTCACATTCCATTTTCATGTATTAATTAAGGGGATGTTTATTTTTCTGTGGTCCACATACTAAAATATTTACTGTGGAATTGTTAGAGGAGGATACCAGCACATCCTGAATAAAACCAAAGGGTCTAATATCACCAAAATATCACTCCTTCTTTCCTGCAGCATGTAGAATGAAAATAAGAAAAGAGCAATGTTCTTTTCCAGTCAGACTATCTGAAACTATTTTTGGCCTCCTTGATTTTCAGAGTTAGTTCTTAAATAAGGTCTTTGCTGGCAGTCAGAATAACACATAGGTTAGGAAACATGTACATTTTCTTGAGTGCTAAGGGAAATTAGGATTTTATAGATACCTGGACTTACACGTGTGTGGCAGGTGCTTCTATTTCAACTCAATTCACTTTGCAGCAGAAAAGAAGACCCCACACTAAAAATATTGTTTCTTTGAACCAATTTTTCACTAAGAAAAATTGAACCAGTTGTTTTTACTAAGTTGAACCAATGTTTTCACTAAGGAAGCTTGTCACATATGCTTTTATTTGAAACAGACCTATGTTCATAGTTTCAAGAAGGTTAATAACATTGTGATTTCTGGGAAATAATAACACAGTTCATTTTGTCTCCTAGCTGTCAGATGATGCAAATATAGCTTGGCATTGGGCAATGATTGTACAATAAATAGTTTCTCTGTATACCAAATTTTAGACAATTACAGGATTAGCTGATGTCTTAATTTACGCTATCCTTCAGTGTAGTTGGTTATTTCAGGTGATGCTTGTATTTCACTGTATAAAGTATTCTTTTAAATTATACCAAGAGCTGCTTGGGAATTTGTATTTATCTTCTAATTCTTTAAATGGTTCCATTAAAATATGTAGTCTCTCTAATAAACACCTTCAAATAAGAGATTGTGCACAAATATGCCATGTTGGTTGGAAAAGGGCAATGTAGGATGTTTTCAAAGAGATCTATTTATTAATTAACTCTCCTGTGTTATTAGCAATCAGTAGTGTTGCTTGTTTGGAGAGCTTGGGTTCCAGCATGGCAGGATTTGCAGAGTTAACAGTGTACATTTTCACTTTATATGAGGCAGATAGGGATGAAAATTGAGGTAACAACATGAGGTTGTTATGTTAACTGGCAAAACTGAGTCTATTTGCTGGGCCTGAATTTAGACCCTTGGACACTGACAAACACTTCTAAATTAAAGAAAATGTAATGTAAAATTATAAGGATTTAGAGGGAATCAAATGCATTCTGCTTATATTATTTAATGCCAGTGGCAAATTAACAATTGTGTTTCTGACATCCAGGACAAGTGATGTATTGTTCTAACTCTTGTATTCTAGAATATAAAAAATTTGGTAATTTTAACAAGATACTTAATTTCCATGCAGGCAATGTTAGGCATTCCTCAGTGATCTGAAGCATTCTCTTTGTTTTCTATTTGTTTAGACAAATCCAAAGGCTTGTGCACTAGAGTTCTGGGTATCCTCTGAGGGTGTTAGGGTGTTGAGGTGACTCTTATTTTTTTCCTCACTTCTGTGAATGCAAGACATGGCCAAGAGTCTATAGGAGGCAGCCACTTGCAGCCTAGAAGGGGCCTCCACAATAATTCTTCAATGAAACATAAAAACATTAACAGAGTTGTGATGTTGACATGGCTGTGACACCATAAAAACTGAAGAATTAAGTCATAAAATCTATGGCTCTCACCTCAGGCTTTTCATTTTCATTATGAGGAGACCTCTTGAATTAAAATAGTTTGAAATGAACCTCTGCTGTGTCCAGGAGAGTAGATCATCTGGAACTAATGACTACCAGTCTACTGGATATTGCTACTGCCAAACCTTTCAGGCTGAGCTCTGGGTCTCTTCAGGATGTATTTTACAGCTGACTGCTAATACAGTCACTGCTTTGTCAAGGGCCCAGATCCAGGGCTTGATGTGGAATTGTCCAAACAGCCTCATAAAGGGCCTGCAAATGCATTTGGTGATGATTCTTCCAAGCATAGCAGCAACTTTATTTATTGTCTTGATATTGCAGAAAGGTTTTATTTGGCATTACTAAAGAAAACAGGTATTTTATCTCATTTTCCTCCATTTTCCTTTGGGTTAAGAATGAAAATTCTTCTACTTTTGAATCAGGAATTAAAGATCTCATCTGCAAAGACCCCTGCCTCTCTCAAATGTCTGTAACCTGGCGCAATTAAATCAAAGCCTAAAACTATTTTTTGTCCCCTAGCATACCATAGTAGATATCTGTCACAAAATTTGAAGGAAAACCTTCCACAAAGAGATGTTGTCTTACTACTGCTAATCCAATAATATAATTATACAGACTCCTGTTTCAGAGAAAGTGATACATTGCAGTTGTGTATCTGAAAACTTTGACAATTAATTTAAAATTTGATTAGAGCTGAATATTAATATTTTAAAGCCAGATGTTTAAGTGCATAGTAATAAAATAACTGGGTGCCTGGGTACAAAGCAGATAAAAAATAGGTTTCTTTTTCACAGATCTTAACAGGTATTGAGTGCTGCTGGAAATGTGCCTCCATTGGGGATAGTAAAAGGCATTTACCATCTGGCCCATGAAGATATACAGAGTGCCCTGGGAGGCTGGGAAGATCAGGTTTTTCTTTCTGTGTTAGGCTTTGGGTAAGTACCTGCATTGCTTGTTAATGTGCTTCCCACCTGCAGAGCCAGGGCAGGGGGAGGGAAATGGCCATTCATCCTCCTGGTGATGCTGGGGAGGGGACAGTGGCCTTGATCTCCTGGTTTGGTGATCCTGTGTGTGTTTTCTCCAGAGAGGTGATGTCCCACAGGGGCAGATTTAAACACATTTGTGTTGTGCTGAATGATGGCTTCACATAGGTACACTCAACTCAGGTTTTACCGAGTCTCCTAGTCGCACTAGAGGTGGACAACAAAGCAACCATGGCATTTAAACTCATCTGAGATGGGAATTTATTTTTAAAAAAGTCAAAAATAGTGAGACAAGGTAGCATGTACAGCTCATCTGTCAGGAAGGAGCTCTGTTATAAGATGAGTGTGTCTCTCAGTGTTTCAAATCATACAATAATGAAGATACAAGTGGTGAACATGGATGGGCATTGCTGTAGCACAAAATACTGTGTCAGTTTTGATCTGGGAAGTGCTGGGGGCCTAAGCACAGGCGTATTTGAAAGGTAATTCAGTAAAGCAAGCCCACTATTGGCAGACATGCCCTGCAGTGATTCACATCTCCACTGGAGAAATCCTGTGAACCGCAAAAGGTTGAAGATCACAGCTGCAGTAAGCACAAGCCAGCTTAGGATGAGTCTCTGCTGGGGTTTGAGATGTGACTGACTTTGTGTCTCCACTTCTGGCCTCCTACCTGAGAGCTACACAGAATGTAGCACCCACGTTTTGAAAACCTGCCTCTGTGGCCCTTGCCACATCACAGTGTCTTCCTGTTCAGAGTGTTCCTGGGATTGATATTCCCACACTGTGCTGCTCCACACCCCCTCCAAAAGATTCGCTTCACTGTCAACTCACTTGCTGCCCGTCTGTGGTGAAAAGTTCCTTGGATGACAACAGGAGATGTCATCAAAAATACACTGACAGCACTGCCAATGGCTCAGGATATAACAGCTTTCTCATGGATTATTTACATCATTCTCAACAGCTCAGGCTGCAGTTAGATTTTTTTCTTTACTTTTCTTTATTATTTCTTTACTTTCTTTACTTTTTCTTTACTTTTTTTTTTCTAGTATTCATTTAGACTTTTGTTTGGTGAACATTCCCACAATATCCAGCTGCCCTTTCATCTCAGTATCCTTGGAATATCCAATATACAGGAAGGGTAATTCACTTTTGTGGGGAATGTTTTATATGGACAGAAGACATATGAAAGAAGGGGACAAACAATTGATATCAAATATGTGTCCTTTAGCTGGTCAAGGCACTGGATCATGTTTTTCTGAAAACTTTCCAAATTCTGCAAAACAGTTTTCACTTGAAATACAGAAGGAGGGTAGTTTGTAAGCCAATACAAAATTTTTTTCCCTTTTAAAAATTATTTCTGAGATGAATTGGAATTTTGGGAGGTTTTGTGTATGTTTTATAGTATACTTACATTGGCTGTCCAAGAAAATTAGTATTTCACTCAAATGCAATATGTTTCCTGGGAGCTATGGTTCTATATTCCCATCTTTTTTTCAGAGTTCTTCCTGAGATCAATTTTTCTGTGTCTGTCTTTGATGCAAATGTCCTGTTGCTATGACTGGAATTCTGCCTGCAAAAGTCAACCGCAGATGACACTCAAGCCATCTTGGTTCATCCAATGCCATGTGCCAGCTTTCTGAAACGACTGCTTCAATTTTCAAACTAATTGGGAGTTAAAACTGTCACTAGGAAGAAGAAATTTCTGTTCTGTACATGGAGAAGCAATTATTATTTTTTCCAAATGGTTTTAGTGGCATGAAAACTGTACAAGTCATTTGGATTGTGACAGCTATAATTCTTAGAGAATGCATTAGCTCTTACTGTGAGATTTCCCCCCCCCCCCCCTTTTTTTTTTTCCCTCCTTTCAAAAGATGTCCATAACAGTTTGTGGCAGTCTGGCTGAACCAGACTTATCTTTAAGTGAGAGTGTTAGCAGGCATTTTTCAAAGGCTTCTTTTTTTTCCTGAGAATGTGACCTTTAACACAGGCTCCTCATTAACTGCAGTCGTTTAACACAAAATGCCAGTAGCAGGGTATTTTTTCCAGTTACCATAGCAATATCATAGGATATCAGATGGTGTCAATAAACAAAACTCCACTGAAACATTATCATTTTTGAGCCACCTCTATTAAGACAGTTTAATTTATCTAAGATCAGGTGGTAATGAGTTCAGCTTATATTTTTGTACCTTCATGTGACATTTGGTTGGTTTGTGCATGTGTGGCCCTTATATTGCTTGCCTACACATCCTCCTACTCCCCTCAAGGACTGCTGTGCTAAAGTGGGTTTGCAAAAACTCATCACTCCCCCTGCCTTTTGGCCACCTGCAATCTCTGCAGTTCTCCTGCCTGCTGGCAGGGAGTGTCCTGGTGAGGGGATACATTTAATAAGCCTTTTATTTCCCTCTGCCACTTAGCATTTTGTAAGTTCTTTTAACCTGATGAAGAAGTAGCTGTCTGTGCATTCCTGCAGACCTCATATCTCACCAGGCCCCCAGGATGCTTTACCCTTATCATGACTACATTTGCCTGTTTTGGTGTTTATTTTGGTGCAAGATCACAGACCTGCTTTTCCTTATGGCATGTGGAAGAACAGAGATAAAAATACCTGTATAGTTCTCCATATAATTTTCTCCTTCCTTCTTCACTGGAAGAAGTGAAAGGAAGAGGGTTATACCTTTTTCCTTGAAAGGGTTTGAGCCAACACATCTTCAGCAGCAGCCATCTGACAGTGTCAGTTCCTATATTGGAAAAGCTGTGCAAAATATTTACAGAAGTGACCTCACTTGATTTATGAACATTTTCTTTGCCTATTGACTGCATCTCACAATACTTAGAGAAGTATTGAATTGGAAACAGAATTAATCAAAGCAAGTTGCCTTAAACCCAGTGTACATCTCACATTTCAATGAAAGCATCCAGTACATGGATACACAACCACAAACAGAATTTAGACTACTATAAAGAAACAGGGGCATTTAATTTTAATTTTCTGATGTGCATGATGCTTGGAAAGAAAAAGTCACCGAATAACTAAAACTGATACACAAGTTCTTTATAGACACTAGATGTTCTTCAGGAGAAAGTGTTTTCCTCCCACTGTCATAAGGCAATACCATGCTCAGAAATCCTAATTAGTGGTGGGCCATGAGGCAATCTCAGTATAATTTTGTGTCCACCTACTCCCAGATATCAACTAGTTCAGCTGCAAAATCGTGATGCTGAGATCATTTCTACAGACTTTCCAACAGAAGTCCAAAACATTATAACTGTGTACACCTTATTGCCCATGTTTCTACCATCTTCCTACCTGATCCACTTCATTTTCTGTATTCTACATGTCACATTTTCAGCTCATGGGAAAAGTATAGCTGATTTTTCCACTACTTTGCATGTGCCTCTTGAATATAGAGGGACAATATCCCCTCTGAGACAGAGTTTATTGCCAGCTTTTGTTTCCCTGCAATCAAAAATTTCAGTTTAAGAACTTTAGGTGTCTTGAAGTACTACCTGAATGGGAAAGTTTTGTCAATTTGCGAAAATAAAATGCTTTTGTTTTGTATTCTAGAAGTTTGTCTCATGGTGCACCAATAAAAAGAGGGAAGAACTTAAAGTGTGCTTGTTCAGAAGTATACACGACTGTAATACAATGGGGCACAGCACACAATTAAAATGAAATCATCACACCACAGCTGGAAAGAAATCCTAATAGTTTAGGACTAGGGGTTAGAAATAAAAAAAAAGCTCATTTTCCAGTTAGTCTCTAGATCCCCCATGTGTATTTCTTGCCTGTAGATATATATATAAAAACAAGCATCAATAACAAGCAAATTGCCATACAGATAATGTGTAGTCAAAACACTCTGTTACTGTATAATTTGATTTGGAGAAATATTTGGAATTCAATTCAAGTGGTCACAAGTGGTTTGTGTTTCTGCAGAGAAGTACAACATTATGACTTGAGAAAGCCTCCCTACTGAAAGGTTGAATAAATTCATAGTTTGAACTCAAGCTGGATGAAATACTAAACAAATTGTTCTTTCTACAGGCAGACTAGAATATTAGTCTGATTTGTGTAAGTAATGAGCTCCATTTTTTTGGTGTGTTTTTTTTTTTTATTGGGTATTTTGTTTTTTGGGTTTTTTTGGTTGTTAGTTTTGGGTTTTTTTGGTTTTGGTTTGGTTTTTTTGTTTTTTTGTTTTTTTTTTTGTTTTTTTTTTAACTGAAGAAGAAATAAGTTGCACTTGAGATTTTAGATAGAGTCATAGAATTATTCAGGGCAGGACTGAAAACTGACCTTCGATTGTAGTTGACTGAGTTAATTGAGACTGTCATTTATTGAACAAAGCAATTTGGAATCAGTGTTACACAAATACTTGAACAACTTGCCACTACCAGCTTTACACAAGCACAAAGTTTTCTGCCAGGATTAGCTCTTCCTGGAGCAGTTAGTGTTTGGTGAGGATGGCCTCTTCTTGGCTCATGGAAAGACAGAGCCAATCATAAAAAAAGGCATTAATGGCAATTTTGTGTGTTTGTAGTATATAGATATTGAAGAAGTAAGAGAAAATATCAAAAAAAAAAAAAGGGATCTGCTCCTTCATAACATTCTTTGTTACATTTCTAGCTCACTGAATATGTCCTATAAATACAGAGCTAAGAGAAGTACAACTCACTTTCCCTAAAACATTCATGGGCAACAACCACTTTTTATGCTTCTACCTCTCTTCTCTTGTCACTTTAGTTCTTTCATGTGAAAGAGTCCCCACATGACCTTCTTCAGTGGTTCTCCCTCTTTTCAGAACCTCTTCCATCTCTGTCTCTTATTTTTTTTTTCCTCCCTGTAGATAACCAGAATTGAATGGGATTCCCTCTGAGAATGCAATCTTCATATTATCTCAATGCATTAAATAATTTCATTATAATTTTCTGTACCATTTCTGTTTTTTCTGTTTCACAGCCTTGGGATATAGAGTGAGAATATATTTTGAAAAATATGCCCTCACTGTGTTTATTCCTTCTGTTCTCTTCTCCCTTCAACAGTCCTTTATTGAACTGTTCTGCCAGTTCATCCCACCTCCACCTAATTTTGCCAGCTGCTTCTAGAATTCATCACAACTTTTTCTGGTGACTAATCTGAATATACTGCTCCCATCTGTTTCTGTGATATGACATGACTATGATAAGCAATAACATTTCTAGACACTCTTTTGGTGTTTATTTTCCTTTCAGAAGAGGTGATCTAATGCTCCTGGATGACATGACAGCTGATGTGAGGCCACAGGGGCTGAGGCCAGCAGATTGAGGGAGGTGATTCTCCCCCTCTCACTCCGCCCTTGTGAGATCCCACCTGGAGTGCAGCATCCAGCCCTGGAGCCTCCAGCATGAGAAGGATGTGGTTCTGCTAGAGCAGGTCCAAAAGAGGCCATGGAGATGACCAGAATCCTGGAGCATGTCTCCTACAAAGACAGCCTGAGAGCATTGGGGTTGTTCAGCACAGAGAAGAGAAGGCTCTGTACACTTAACCTGTAGAACTCCTTAAAAAACAGCTTAAGAATAAATCAGTTCAGAGAGCTGTAGGCCATATCCAGTGCCCATGAGCAGGATGACCAGACTCTTTGTCCCAGGATGACAATATAAGCTGGTTTTAGGACATGAGATAGCACAGGTGAGGAAGGATCAGCTATGCTTATCTTAAGACAAAACACCAGCTTGGATTAATCTTTGATTTCAACAATCAGATATATTCTTGTGTTTTCTTATCCTGAACATGGACATTTGTATTATTTTTCTGTACTTTGGACACTGTCTTTAAAATGGAGGAATAATGCCATGAAGATTCCCTTAAAATCTTGCAGCTCAGCTGTGAGCACAAAGGCAGTGCAGGCAGCTATCGACTGCTGCACAAAACAAACAAAAAAGAGCCACGAGAATTAGATGTGTAAGTTGACAACTTATTTCCTGCCTTACACATAATGTTGTAGAGAATCCTCTGAGTCATAAAGATGCCACCAAATTTGTAGCTTTACAGATTGCTTAGGATGTGCCACCTGTCCTGAGATCTGTAAACATGCTTCTGACTGTGGAAGAGCTTTGCATTAACATAAAGATAACAGAAAATATCTTTACATGATACAGAACATTTTTTGCATTGCTATAAGGATTGTACATTCAGATATGAAGGAGACAGGCTGTACAGAGTTTTCATATCAGAAGTGCTGCCATATATTGTGCTAGCCTATAGACAATATTCAACTGACTGTATCACTTTATGCCAAGGAAAGTTTTAGCACTTGCATATTTCTTCCTATCTTCTTTCCCCAAAGAAATCAATTTAGATGGATGCTGAAATGAATAATTTCATTGGGGAAATCATTGTAACTGCTGGAAATTAATCTAGGTAGACCTATAATTTAATTCTTAGAGTGACAGTGAATCTAGTTACATTATTTAATGTAAACTAATAGTTTATTGTAACCATAGGGATAGAATGGGAAAACAATGACTATCATACAATTAACTATTACAGTCTGTGTGCCTAAATCAATGCAACCTATTCTTTCCTAAAGCTATAAAGCTGTACAATTATAATATACCAGAGATATGAAATAGAGAGGAGTTTGAGATTTTCAAGTGCAAAATGTGCGAAGGAACACTAGGGGTGCCCTCTACCCAATAAATGTATTCAACAGAAAATTTAAATATTATATTCCATTTTCTTTCCTAGAAACCCTTTTATTGGTGAAGGTAATAAGGGAGACATTCTGGCATTCAAGTGTATTGTCCATCAGCAGATGTCTAAACTGTTGTTGAAACTTAACCATGGAGCCTGAACAGATGAGGTGGAATCTCTGCTGCTGTTCATAATGTCATATTTAGAATTCAGTGACTATTTATTTTTTATTTTTCATGCTACATGGGCATGATCATCATATGCACTTTGAATCTGCCATGCCTTAGCTCATGCTTCAGGATTCTGTATTGTATGTTTAAGTAAAATCCTTTTCCTATGTTATCATGAAGATCCAATTTTTGTGGGCAGACTCTTTCTCTCCTAATTTTCCGGCAAACATCTGGCCAGATGCTCTTCTGTGGTCTATGTGAAAGTATTCCAACAGATAGGTTAAAGGTGAATTGCAGGAGCTAGAAATGTGCCCACCGGGAGCCCTAGGCTCTGGTAGACCACGCATCATGGCATGAACCAGGAAAACGACTTTTTGGGCCCAGAAGAATCTGGTTCACTGTTAGAAGCTCTAAGTCTGAATGGAGGTGCCTGCCCTGCCTAAAGCCACTAAACTCTGCCACACAGTGTAGTTCATAAACAAATAAACAAACAAACAAAGAAACAAAATAAAGCTTTGCTAGAAGTAGCTATAAGTGCTGTTAAATGTCAGTGGTTGCTGCACCTTATAGGGAACTTTGTTCTAAATACTTCTGTGTCTGCTTGGGCCTTGAGTCCTGACATATCTAAATTATTTTCTTAATATTTATGAAGCTGGACTGCAATAATTAATTGCTATACAATTTGGAAGAAACATTCTGAGCAATTTTCCTAACATTAAAGTAGAGTGATAGCAGGGAGAAAGGGCAAAAATTCAAACCCACATCTCAGACATTAAGCTACAGCTTAAATAATACAGATTTTCCCTATTAGAGATATCACTTCCCCCCTCCATTAGGACAGTCTGAATTTTATGTTACATTTAAAATTAAGCTCAACCTTTCACATTACACCAGAAAAACTTGCATCCTCCTCAATTTACAGCCTCTCTCAGGGTGGAATTAACTTATTTTAGAATTTACAAGTAAGCCATTAATTAGTTTAGGATTGAAAATTGATTTTAAGTTATGTCTTTTAAGAAATTTAGCATCTGTGCTACTGGGTTTTTTGTCCTGGAGGTTCTTAGTTCTCCTAGAGAATAACCAAATTTCTTCAAGCTATTCACACCATTAAAAATAATTGAAAGTGTGTGTGAAAGTTATATTTAAGGAGGAAACTAGCTTGCAATTAAGTGAAATTATTGATGATAATTTCTTGACTGTGTAATGATGGGTTTTAGGACATACATAATGTCTCAGTAATGTTTTATTTTTTACCCTTAAGTTAGTCTCATCCTTAAAACTATCTTAGCTTTATTTGTGTGGTAATTGGCACTGCAGGGGAATTTGAAGTGCATCATCCAGTTGGATTTGCTCCAGGTCCTTCTCTCTCTCCCAGAAATGATCACAGTACTTTTTTTGGGGTTTGGAGTAAAGGTGGACTCATCTGCATAATATTCCCTCCTGTCCTTCCTTCCCCTAAGGAGCTCTGGGATGCAAAGCCCCAGGTCCTGCTAGAAGGAAACACAGGCTGGTTTTATTTCAAGTAGCTTAACAAAATATTCTGCTCCTTTGTAAGCATAAGCTTGGGTGGATTGCTTCTATGACAGGGTCCACACTCAGTGTGCTGAGCTCTCCCTTGTCCTGCCCTACAACCTTGGGTTTGCTGCACATAGGGTTCAGAACTTGACACTGAGCTTGCACCCCAGGGTCTGTGCCTTAAAGCATGTGACTGTCACACAGCTGAGCCCTCAGGAGGCTGAGTCCATTTGGCCTCCTGGCACACGGTGCCAGCCAGGACTGTTCAGCCTGTCATGCTGAAAGGAGGGTGATCTTTCAAGGGTAACCATGGAGGACCTACCCCAGACAGAGCAGAGCATGTTTGCTGCTGTGTGCTTCACAACCCCCCACTGAATAACGTGAGGAACGGAGGATTAGGATGGGTCTGGCTGCTCCCATTGAAAAGCTGGAATGAGCAAGGAGCCTTTTACCAGCTAGGAGGTACAGGCTGAGGGAAAGCAGGAGGTGCTGCTCTCTTACTTACCCAACACCACAGAAACATTTTCTCAAGGACATGCACAAATTTTATTAAGTGCACAAATTTTCTTTGGGATTAGGAGGTTCAATTGTTTGGCATGACTGATGCACAGAAGTTTCTGCTACAATTCTGAGTACTGATGACTATTTGCAATATTGCATCACTACTATTCCGCTCTTACCCACAATATCAGCTTCAACTGGGTCAAGGGAAGGTGACCTCTAAGAGAAATTTGAAATTTGGGGTGTTTTACATTTCACATACTTGAAACGCTCCAGTGACATGGCTCACCTGCCTGTTAAAGGTGAATTAATGCCAAGGCCCACGATGTGCTCAGCACAGACTTGTTATAAGACCCGCATCCCCTTGCAGCTTTGCTTTGTGTCACAAAATGTCACATACAGTCTCTCTGACTGTTAGATGCATTATCCTTATTGCAGTGGAGTACTAAAGAAGCCACTGTGCAAAGCATGTCCAAGCTTTCATGGATCATTGCACCCATGAGGATGGAGCACTGAATGAATGATAGACCACTGAAAATGGAGATAATTTGTATCTTTACCTCAAAATGCTGTGCCAGTGAAAATAACACATTTGGGAGATTTACAGTAGAGCTGAACCTTTCTCTGAGAGAACACAACTTTGCATTGAAAGGTTTTTGACCTTCCTTTAGGTCAAAAAGAGAAGAGTTGTCCCAAGTCGGAAAGTTCTCTTCTTTCCAATAAAATATAACAATAGTAACAAGTGGAGTGCTTAATCTGTGAGGGTGGGCCAAAGATTAAGGGTAGTTTAATTATGACATGCTGAGCAAGAAATTTTGCCTCAATTCTCTCTAAAGACAGTGATGAAAGCTCATTATGAGAGGAAAAGGCGAACGCAAAGACCAGGGAAATAGAAATATTTGCTAATGGAAATCTGCTATATTCAGAATGTATAGGAAGTGCTAAACTTTCAATGATTGTATGGGGTGCTCAGGTGTTCACCTTCTCACACCACACACTTCTCCTCCACTATCAGCAGATCTCAGGAGTTGAAGGTCCCTGAGGCAGATTGAGACAACACCAGTGAAATACAACCCAATTCTGACTCTAATTTTGCTATTTCCTCGCACCCCTTGGAGCTGGCTGCACTGCAGTGTTAGCACAGGTAGAGGAATAATTCCTTATTTTTTTATAGCATTCCCTTATTTAAACATTCCCTTATTTTTTTATACACAGTTCTGAACACCTGCTTGTGGCTAACACTGCAGGGGCAGTGCACAGGGGAAGGACTCCAATTCATCCTTAAAAGGAGGTGTGCTGTGACTTGTGGCTTTCAATGGGACAACATAAAGCAAAATAATGCATCTCCAGACAAAAGGTGACAGATGCGGAATTCAGGGAGTTAATCTGTGGTGTGCTGACATGAGATATACAGAGAAATAACAGATTAGTGGAGAAACTCGCTTGAGAGTAAATGTAGGATGGATGGTTGCATGGAGTATATCACACAGTGTCTTATCTAGATTTCTGTCACACCTGTGAGCACAGTACTTGAGGAAGGCTGTAATTGATAGCTTAAAAACTACAACTATGCTGTCAGCCTGCAGCTTCCTTATGCACATCCAGTGCTAAGGAATGAATTTTCTAGAGTTTCTATTTATTTCAAACCATTAAAATAGTCTGGTTCAAGAAATAAGTGCCCATGCCAAAATGGTGAAGAAACAAGCCGGTTGAAAGGGATATATAAAATGAATTCTAAAATTAGGACTTCAGCTTTAGTGAAATGTTGTCAAAGTGCTCTGAAATTGATCTTGTTTGATGCAGTCCTATCTCCCCAAAATCGGAATTACTTTTCAGTGAGCAAAAAAAATTTCTAATGAATCCTATGAAAAACTTCTGACAGGCTGTTTCCCTAGAACCATATAATTTCATGCTATATCCTTGATGCAAAAACAGTGACATATTTGAACTTATGACATTGGATAAAAAGCACCACTTCTAGCCAGTGAAAGATATTTGGTCATTGTGTTGTATTTTTATATGTCTTCTGTGTTAACACTAATGATTCCTATTTGCAAGAAGGCTAAAAGTATACATTTGAAATAAATAAAGAAGCCTGAAAAATAAAGAAATATGAAAGGCTGTCTGAGAGCCTTTTAGAATGTTCAGAAAAACTATAAATATTGCTAGGCCTGCAACTGAACTGCAATAGTTAACAACACTGGTTGAGTTTTTTCACTTTTGGTGCTATGATATCCAATGTCCTTAGCGCCCATTCCATCTGACACATGGCATTTTTGCCAAAAAAAGGCCATGCTATGAAAACCCACCATCTCACCCTTGAATGTGAATCAGTTGAGAGTTTAGAGCTACATGTCTTGATCTAAACCTACCTCAGGAAGGTGGTAAAAACTACATTGGTTCAGAAAAACAAAGCAAAAAGCAAGGAGGGTTGCCCACAAGGATGTCAGTCCAGCTGAACTCACATTTCCCTTGCCCTGAGACCTCACAGTTTGGCGTAAAGCTGAATAGACTCAGTTCTGGTTATACACAGCTAAATCTGGTAACAGCTTACAAAAGCCAGCAGATCCTAAACATACTCAATTATCAATATTGCAAAAACAACATGAAGGCAAAATAAATTCTGGTGTTAGAAACAGACAGTTCATCTTCCCTATACTTTCTAACCTATATAGGATATTCCTAAGAAAAACTTGGGAGATATATTTCTTCCTTGTGTGTAGGGGTTTTCACATGTATCAGGCTGTTTTCTCATCCAGAATAAATCAGTCTGGTTGGCCAAACTGCATTATTACATGCAGAGGCAGAAAAGGGTCTTGCAATTCTTCATAACAGGACATAAAACTTTCTGTTTATGCTGAAGTGTAAACATTTGATTATATGGAAATGAGGGAGTATATGCTGCAAAACTAAATGTACTCTATGCCAACACAGAATCACAGCCAGTTAACAGCAATAGCTAATGTCCAATTTGGTGTCTTCAAGTAATCTAGAGATGTTTGTATCTGGCCTTAGCCATGCTTCTGGCCAAAAATATTTCTGATCACTGCTTTGGATAGAAGAGGCAGAAGATTGCTTAAAAAATTCTTAGAAAACTCAACAAAAAATAATAATTCCTGAAGAAATAAAAAGTAGATGGCAACTTCCTTTTCACATTATTGTAGACCTGAGCCTTACGAATGAAACAACATCTCTTTCTCTTGGCTAGATCTTTCTCTTGTGGCTTTCTGTCACAGTCTGCAGTTGGCAAAATAAACATCAATATATAGTGAGGGAAAATTTTCTAAATACAGATAGATATTTAACTCAGTGTCAGTTTTATGCATAAAGTTTGCTCTGGAAAGGTGGTTCTACTACACCAAGTGGCTTCAGAGTAATGCAAACTGCAATAAGTACATGCAAAATATAATTCTAAGCTATTTGGGCTGGTGAAGAAAAGAATAAAATTAGATACTTGAAGTAAATATTTCTCCTTTCTGAGCTGTGAGATGCAAGTTTCAGACTTAACTTATAAACAGCACCAGTAGGAGTGTTACTATTTTTTGGAGAAGTTAATTTTGGTTCAAAGCTCTAAGTGCAAGAGCTGGGTTAGTAACTGATGCATATAGAAAACGTTCATCCTGTAAATATTTCAGTGACAATAATGATGAACAGTAGTTTGTACTCATCATGAGGCTTCCCTAGGAAGGTCTCAAGGATCCTTGACAATCAATAATTAAGTCTAGTAACAGCCTCTGTGCTGCTTAAGAATTTTACTAGCTTTGAGAGAAGGAAATGAGATAAAAACAACTTTCTCCCCAAACTTCTTTGTATCCATCGTTTCTCTCCTGCCATGTTGTAAGGACACTAGAGAAGGGCATATTGTCAGAAGGCACTATGGATATTAATCTGAAGGAGTTACACTCTCTGATAGGACAGAGGGGTGTTTTGTCTCATTTGACCAGATGGAGATTTGTGTGTATGAGCTGATTACCCAGACTTTGTACTGGAGAAATGAGCTGCCTGTGCTACGCTGGTTCTGGCTGGAATATAGTTAATTTTCTTCCTAGTAGATGATAAAATAGCATGGTTTGGATTTAGCATGGGAATAATGTTGATCACACACTGATGTTTTGCATTATTGCTCAGCTGTGTTTCAAGCAGAGTCAAGCACTTGTCAGCTTCTCCTGCCCTGCCAGTGAGGAGGCTGCAGGGGCAGAATAAGCTGGGAGAGGACACAGCCAGGAAAGCTGAGCCAGACTGGTCAAAGGGATATTCCATGCCATTTTGATATCCCCCTCAGTACACAAACATGGGGGAGACTGGTTGGAGACCACTGCTTGGGAACTGCTTAGGCATTGGTCAGTGAGCAGTGAACAATTGCATGGTTCATCTTTCATCACCATTATTAGCAGTATTATAATTTTCTTCTTTTTCCATCCCATTAAACTGCCTTTATCTCAACCCATGAGCTTTCTCACTTTTCCCATTCTCTCCCCCATCCTGCAGGGGTCAGGGCAGTGAGACAGTGGCTGTGGGGCTTTGGTGCTGGCTAAGCCAGCAAACCCATTACGTAAACTCAATAGAAACGAGACATTCGAAATAGGCCAGAAAGGCTAAAAGTGAATGTCCTTCCTCAGTGACAACTAATATATGTAGATCAAAACTATAGATATCTAACTTTACACATATCACACAAAGCAACACAACTTCCACGTGCTAAACTCCTTGTCTTGAAAGTCATTGTTGTTGTCTGTAAGCTTTAGTGGACCTCAAAGTAATCCCATCTAACACTACCAGGGAAGAAGAAGATGAAAAAATACTGAAACATGGACCAGAATAAAAATGAGTTGCTGGTGACTTTTTCTTGGCCCCACTGACACCATGGGGTGTTCTGGCACTGACCTTGCTGGGATCATTAATTCTCAGTGTTGTTGGTGACAGAGTCTGTGCCCAGCCCAATTTAATCTGGGTGTACCTGATCTAGCACAGTCTAGCATAGCATATGGCCGTCCATCCATTGCCAAAGGAAAGTCCCATTATACACAGAACAGAGATGCAAATTTCCTTTTTCACTTGAAATTTATTAGACAGAAATATCTTACTTCAAAACCAGTCCAGGTCCCCTCTCAACTCTGACACTGCTTGTTATTATCAATCCTTTTGACATTTTCCAGCACTCGATTTACCTGCCCCTGCTGAACTGCAATTAAGTCAGAAGTAAAATGGTATTTAAAACTTTTGCTAATTTTAAAATAGCTTTTTTCAGGTCCAGTAAAGAACATAAAGCTTATAGGGGATTTGATAAATAAAAATCCATCAAGGCCAGCCAAACACTTCGCTTGACTCAAGAGTGTCAGTGTGGTTTTCACGGGTCATCTCCTGAGCCCAACAAATTTTGGCATGGCCAGTCATTAATGTTTCGTTGTAGTCTCTAAAAGCTGGGAAAGGGCTTATCCTCTGATTCATGATGGCTTTAATGCCTTCCATGTTCAAGGCTTTTTTTCTAACACTTGACCTAACTTTCACCAATTTTTTTTCCTTTCTTGGTCACATTCTACATAGCAGTTCAAGGAGTTGTTGTCATCCTTGTTTTGCAAGTGGAGGCTTTGAAATGCAGTTATCAAAAACAGAGCAGCAGCATTGAGCATAGGCACAGACTCCCCAGCAACTTCTGTTCCCAGTTAGTCCAATAACCCAACAAAATATGCAGAGGGGACTTAAACTAAGTTTACAACAATTGAGCACCTTACAAAAAACAAGGTATCTAATTGTCATGGGAGAATTTACTAAACAGGGTTTTAGTATCTAATGGCAGTTAGAGGCTGTAGGAGAGTAGTATCCCAGAATACCTGACATTTTCTGTCATTCTTTTGCCTCTGTGATGCTGATCTGAAACAGTAATACTAATTTTAAAACAGAAGCATCCTTAAGGATAAAAAAGCAGAGAAAATTTCCAAAGGTAAGAGGAAGAATGAAAAGAGATCATCAAGATGGAGACTGGCTGTCTGACAGCGCTTTTAGGAGCTCGGGCTTTCTGAAGCAAAGCAGTGGAAGTTTCCTGTTTTGATACAATTTTCTTTATCATTGGTACTTTGAGTGAAAACATGCTGGAAGTGTGTGCGTAAACGAGCTGCAGCAAGAGAAAAGTGGAATATGGTTGTCAAGGCAGGGATTACCAGTGTCCTGAGAGATTGCTGCAAACTTTCCCTTCAGTGGGGAAATATCTACCAAGTTCAAAAGCTCAGAGGCTGTGGGGAAGATCTGCAGCCCAGACAGCTCACCCAGTCCTAGTCCCAGCACAGGAGTAGTTCTGAATGTGCCAGAGGGTTCAGAAACACAGCACAGTGGTGCTGTGTGCTCCTCATCTCCCTGGGACATCTCAGAGCTGAGGCTTACCAGCATCAGCAGCCAGGAGGGTTTAAATTCATTAGAAATAAACCTGAAAGCATTTCCCTGAGATATTTAGGTATTTCACCCAAGGAAAAACAGCTTGTGCAAAGAATGATCCCTTTCTTGTGGGAGAGGGAGAGAAATGTTGAATGAAAACATGTTTTATGGCCAAAACAAAAGCAAATTTTCTAAGCTTCTAGCTGTCTCTGGCCAGAAAGGCTTTTATGGGTGTTTCTTCTTGGCAGCTGGTAAATAAACTGAACAGCTTTATGAGAAATTAAATTCTAAATGTCTACAGATTTAATATTTCTGCTGCTGTTATCAAACTATGATCTCAGGCCAACTTAATTGAAACTTGATGTGATAACAATTTTTACTTCAAAAAGAGTATTATTCTATTGTTTGTGGGGGTTTCTTTTTAGACTGCTGTCAGCCAGGAATATAATGTGGAGGGAATTTAAATTCAGAGGAACCATGCTTTCACAGGGATTAATACAGGGAGAGGGGAAAAAATGTTGGGGAGAAATAGAGTTAATAACAGCATCTACATTAGTGTTTGTGATTGGAGTCTAAAGTTACACTTCCCAGCTCTACCAAAAAAAAAAAAAAAAGAAAAGAAAAGAAAAAATAGGAAAGAAAGATTGGCAATAAGGCAATGACAGAGCAAGAAAGCAAGATAAACACAATGAGGTACAAGTACAATTTCTTTAAAGTAGACTGCAGATTTAGATAATTTGCTGGCATCTGGGCATTGTGGCTATCAACACAAATATCTTAATTGCTTTCCCACAGGTCTTACACAGTAGTGCTTCTTCTTTATCTACTTTTTCTTGAAGGCATCTTGTTGAACCTTTCCTAGCCAATTTTCTTTCTACCAGTTTGGAATTTTTTTCACTTTTAAAAGTTATTCAGCTTCCTACCATTGCCTAATCCAGTAAGTTTTTTCTTCTTCATTCAGTTCTTACTAGCAGGGGAGAAGCTCACATTTGTGTGGTCCATATATCAATCTGAATAAATCAGAATTAATTTTCTACAGGTAATGTGTCTGCAATTATTATTTTCTCTGCTTGAAGTTGTGAATACATCACAGAAACAATCAGATCACGTTGATTATTTCTTCTACTGAATAAAGAGCTGAACAGAGAAAAAATTGCTAGCTGTAACAAACCCCCCACAGAAGAAATATAACACTCCGGTGGAGAAGTGCACACATGAAATGTGACTGACACCTATTCTGTGTCCTTAAGTGCTCTTTGGGTTTTGTACTTTGACTGCTGTGTGCGGTGTTTGTCTGAAAAACCCAACTACTGTACTGAGAATAATAAATACAGAAAGATTTCAATGGGATGGGGGAAGTTTTGTTCTGTTTCTGTTTTCTCTTTGCATAACTGTGCAGTGGAATGCTACTATTTTTGAGCCAGCATTACTGAACACAAAAATTGTGTTAGTTTGTTAGTTTTGTATATGTCTGTGAAGAATGTGTGGTCTATACTTGAAAAAAAATGTACCAGATGAAATCCCTTCTTTTTCATTTGATGCATTTTTTTGTGTGACAAAACACAAGAAAGTGAACATAGGGCAATAAAATTTGCCTCATCCTTGAAAAACAGAAGAAATTAATCAAAATTGTTAGTAGAAATATTCTTCAAAGTCTCTACACTAATAGAAACATTCAGTAAGATAATTCTTCCTGTCTCAGCCCAACATGATGGAAAAAAGATAATTAAACTGCTGAGAAATGTCACAGCACTGATGCCCGCGTGTTTGCATAGGCAGGGAAACAAAAGGAGCTTGTAAAGGATTCTTGCATATAAATGTTGAATCAGAAAGTATGTGTCCTTACAGTGAAAGCATCAGAGAAGGCAGAGGCAGGGGCTGGCTGGAATAACAGGATTTCTGTTCTGTGAACAAGTGCTCAGAGCTTGTTAAGAGACAGGGACAGCAGATTTTAGAATACTGGAAATGGTGTTTTGGCAATGACAGAGTCAGCTTTCCTGCTGGTTGGTACTAACCTAGAAAGGACAGTTCTATTTCAGCATTTCAAATGAGCTGCATTGCTGCTGCTGCCATCTCCTCCTCTCCTCTGAACCAGGTTTTCTGACTTTTCTCTCTCATAGGAATACTCCCATGTCCAACCTTGTCTCATGAAGACCAAGTAAACAGAATTTGGGTCAAAATGTCAATTTTGCTCAGTGCTTTCTGCTTTCATATTTGCCTGTTACTCATTCTTGACACTTTTTGTTGATTTCCATTTCTTGTCTTCTATGTAAAAATAAAAATTAAAAATCTCTTAACTGAAGAAAATAAAATAAAAAGGGGAAAAATATTTTTAAGCAAACATAACACGGTATTTTTCAATGGTTGAGAAGACCATAGTAAAAAGCCTGATCTTCTTGCCAACAATTTAACTGTGGGTGAAAAACTGTGTTTGCAGTGGAGTGGTGTTGTGTAGTGCAGCAGAGAAACTCTTATCCAAGGGGGTGATATTACAGCAAAAGAGTGTTTCCATCAAATGATATGTTGTCATAAAACTCAGTGCTGTCCGTATGAGCAGCAGTTCATAATAAAAAGTAATGGGTGTATAAAGTATTTAAACCACGTTTTGATTTTGAAATGGGTCATGAACAAATATATGGGAAGGTATGTTCAGCTTTGGGAAAGTATGTTCAGCTCCACAACAGTTCCATAAAATGAAATGGGATTAATTTAGTGGCACATAAACCGACGCTGCCAGGACAGGACGTGAAAAACACCATGTTCATATGAAATTTAGGCTCCCAGGTGGTTCCCAGGGATTCCCAAGATAGATTGGGTAGTGCCTTTTTAGCTTTGTTTTAGCCAGGTGGATGCAAATCCTTTTGATGTTGTCCTTAATCTGGTGAGCTTGAGTTGGATGCCACAGACCTCCCTTTCTTCCCACGAAAGCTGACCAGTTTAGGTGCGTGGAGGGCAAGCCCAGAGCATCAAGATCTGACCCAGAAGTTTTCACTTAAAAATAGGCTTATGAGGGACCCAGAAATACCCAAACAGAGAGAGTAAAATTGGCACCTCTGTTCTAGAAACAGGATCCTAAAGAGTAATGTTTACTGTATGAAAAAAGTAACAAAAAAAAAAAAACAAAACAAAAACAAAACAACATAGCTGGCAATGCCAGTTGTTATCTAAATTACTTAATATCAAATTTCCAGACTTGCAAATGCTTCACTCATCTTGCTTTTAGACAGATTTTTTGCTGCTTTGAAACAACTTGCAGTCATATTAAAAGGTTGTTTATTATTAAAAGGTTGTTAATTTTTTCAAGAATTATTACTGGATTCAAATTTTTTTGAACTAATTTATGGTAAAGTTGACTTATTTTCAGTTGCCAGCCATGGCAGAGACCAGATGTGCTCCCTTGAGAATATTTTTGCCAAACTCTAAACAGACAAACCAATCCCTCAAAATCCAGGAGTTTCCAGTGTTGAATGACTCTCTTTTTCAGATGGTCTCACTAAAAGAAGGCCTGCAGTTTCGGGGGGGCACCATTTTTGTTTTACCCTGTACTTGTCACATCCTGCAAAACATTTTCCTGCTTTCAGCCCACTCAGAGGTGTAGCACACATCTCCTCCAATGCACTCAGCTAATGCACCATTAGCCACTGGCATAACCACTGAGCAGTTGCTGAAGTGCTCTGAGAATATTATATCTTACAACATTTGCTCTGCCAAGGCTTTTGCAGATTCAGTTTGTGCCTTTCACGGCACTCAGCAAAGGGAAAGAAACCCTCCCTATTACACACAGAATTTTTTAGGGCTCAGAGAGCAGAAGCGACTTGGGCTCCCGAGGGACTCATTCTGTCAAACACACACACCACCATTACCATTTTGATATCACTACTGTGGTGCTGATTAGAGTTTTTAAGCAACTCTGGTGGTTTTAGCATCTGTGGCAGGGAATTTAATTGGTGCAGCAGTGCTGTGTTAAGCAGCTGAAGTGTCCACAAGGGACTGCCTGGCTCCCAGCTCTCCGTGAAGGCAGGAGGAGATCCTCAACAGCTTGTCCACAGTAGCTGATGATCTTATCCCTTATGTTCATGTTTTGCCAAGGCTTACTGCTGTGGGCAAACATGATGTTTCAGCTTCAGCTGTGCCTTGTGAACAGGCTACTTCCCTGAGTCTGGAGGAAATCTTGTGAAAGGTTTAGCTAAGGACTAAAGTGCAGGCCAAAAAACAGAGCCAGAAATACAGCAACCACACAACAAAAATGCACTAATGCAGTTCCAATAGTTTGGCCCTGAGAGCACAGCTGTAATGTCAGATCAGGCCCCATCAGCTGAGGGGAAGCAGGGGGTGCTGCTGCATGACCCAGCAAGATCCTGCCCTTATTCTGAGGACTTTGTGTCAGGAATAAGGCTGTGATTCCAAATCTGTTACTGGCTGCATGGTTCAGATATTATTTTAAATGTAAAATAATTACAGAAATCACTTTAAAAAAAAAAGAAAATAAATTTAAAAATCAGGTCAGCTGTAGAATGTTTCTGCTCTTATTTATTCCATTCTGATTTTTCTGAAGTCATTCAAAAGTGATTTTTCCCAGCCATGAAAAGGTTTTGCTGTAGATCAGCTGCTTTTTTCACATCCTTGGCTTGACCAAATCATCAGGTCTTGAGGGCATTGCCCTGTGAGAACAGCTGAATGGAGAAGGTGAGCTCAAACACCATAGAAAGCTTAAGACCAATTCCCAGGTAAATAACAGTTGCTGGCAATTTCCCATTACTACGTTTTTTCACCACAGGGGATTTATGTGAATTTTCTCTTGCTGTGCAATCAAGTAAAACTTGTAGTCTTGAGCACTTGGTTAATATTGTTTCTTTGGCACATCATATAGATAAATAATTCTTTTGCAGTAAAGTTCATGTTCCAGCATTATACTCTCACTTATGATAGTATTTGTAATGTGCCTCTTAAGCAATTGCCGTTCAGCTGATGAGCTAGAGACAAATTACAGTTTTCTGCGTCTTATCATTTTTCTTTAAATTTTTTTCCACAAAAAAATAGAGGGCTGAATAATCTTTTCAGAGCCCTAGCTCAACTTTCATTGCTCTTCTTTCTAACCAAGAATTTTAACAAATACTATAATCAAGAAAATATAGGTGGTTTGCACAGTGCAGCCTCTTATATGATCACATCTCCTTTATGGATAATAAATGCTGACGGGGCCTGAAGGCTGTTAGACCCCCCAGGTATTTCTGTGCCCTGGCTTCTTCAGTGCTGTTGGAGCTGATTGCATCCCCTTTCCTGACATGAGATGTGTTCTCTTCTCCAGCAACGTTTGAAGCACACAGAGGAAAGAGTGTCTCCTGATATTGCTTTCATTGCATCTTTCTTTACTGTTTTACTGTAGTAAAACATACAGTGAAGTAAGCCTCTCAAAGATGGCAAGGAATTTCAAATGAGAGACTTCTTCAGATGGAAAAATCAATGTTGCAATGAACTAATTTTCAGAATATTTTCTCCCATCAAAGAGAAAATATTTTTGCTCAAAGTGTTTTTTTTTTTCTAGAAATGTGATGCTCAAAGCCTTTCTGTCTTATGTTTGAATTGCTGGATAAAGAGGTAGTTTGGAAAGTTGTAATGCTTAAGTATGATTCCAAATAACTTGACAACCTGAACCTCTACAATCATGAAATAAAGCAAGATCCTGGAGGGATTCTTTTGTCCTTTTAATTTTATTTTTTTTTCTAATTCAAGATGGCCTCATTTCTCAGCAGCCTTGGGATTTGTGATAGCCTGGCTTTTGATCTCTCTCTCTTCCATCCAGTAATTTTCTAATTTTCTTCATGCCATTATTATTCTTGTGTGGAACTACTAATTTAATATGAAATGAACACATAAGCTTGTGGCCACATTTCTCTTCACAGAGAAAAGCAAAGCACAGTTTTTCCCAAGGATTTTCTGGGAAAGGCAGAGAGAAGCCTCAGAGAAGGGAAAAAAAAATTTTATCTCTATTCTCAGCTCCTGTTGTTTTGCATATGTGGAATGTGTTGGAAAATTATTTACCTGAAAGAATTTAGTAATTAGATTCTGCTGAAGATTGTTTTGTTTCCTTAGTCAATCACACAAAACTGTGTCCTGACTGTCAGCAGACAATCACAAGTTTTTCAATAGTTGTTAGAAGTAAATATGATGTAGTATAGTATAATATCTATCTCTTTAATATAGTATAATGTAATATAATATAGATTTAATAAAACAAATATTCGGCATTCTGAAGCCTTGGAGTCAAATGCTAATCATTTCCTGTCTCGGGGGCACCCTACAATTACTATATAAGCTTCTGCACCAATCACCAAGACCTGAAATGTTTCACTGCAAATCATTCCTGCTCTCTCTGCCAGCAAGGAAGGTACACAGCCCTTTTGTCTCTCTAGCTGAAGCAGAAATGGTGCACATTACAAAATGGCGCTCAGCTCACCCTGGCTCAGGAGCAGAACAATATGACTTCAATCAAGGAACTCTCCAAATCATCCTGCAGCAGAAGACAAAGTTCCTGTAGCTCCAGTTGTGTGTCTGAAATCTCATCCCCACACTCTCTGGCAGATCTTAGGCAGGTTGGCTTGCAGGTTTCATATGCTGTGCTCCCTCTTCCCTCATGATATGTCGTGTCCTCCTGCCTGGGACTGTTTCGGGGAGACCTTTTCCCTCTCTGCATCTTCCTGAAAGGAGATTGTAACCAGGTGGTGTGGTATTTTCTGGGTCCCCCGTCAGAGATAGGAAATGATGAATTTGACTTTATGTTTTTAGAAGGTTAATTTATTATTATATTATATTATATTATACTATACTATACTAAACTATACTTAAGAATAGAGAAAGGATACTTACAGAAGGCTTAATAAGATACTAAAGAAAAACTCGTGACTCCTTCCAGAGTCCCAACACAGCCTGACCGTGCTTGGTCATTAAATCAAAACAATTCATGTGAAACCAATAAAGCAATGACCAGTTGGTAAACAATGTCCAAACCACATTCCAAAGCAGTAAAACACAGGAGAAGCAAATCAGATAATTATTGTTTTCATTTTTCTCTGAGGCTTCTCAGCTTCCCAGGAGAAGAAATCCTGGCAAAGGGATTTTTCAGAAAATATGACAAGGTGGGTGTTGGCTTCTTCTCCCAGGACAAGAGAACACAGCCTCAAGCTGCACCAGTGGAGGGTCAGATTAGACAGCAGGAAGAATTTCTTCACTGAAAACAGTATCAAGCATTAGGAAGGGCTGCTCAGAGAAGTGGTGAAGTCACAATCCCTGGAATTATTGAAGAAATTATTTGATGAGGCGCTTTGTGCTGTGGTTATTTGATATGGTGGCATTTGGTGGAAGGTTGATCTCAGTGGTCTTGGAGATCTTTTCCAACCTTAATGATTCTCTGAATCTGATACTTGCCTTGGTGCCATGCTTCCCATCCTGTTGTTCCCACTTCATAGGCCAGGGTGTGGTGTTCAGCCCCCACAGCCCGAGGCACCATAGTGGATCTGTGGGATCAGGGCAGGATCAATCGGTGAGTAAATTTTCCCTGCACTGGTTCTTCCCACCTCTGTCTGAAGGATCTGATGTTGGCTGCTCTTAAAAAGAAGGGATGAGCTAGATAAGTGCAGCCTGACATACCCTGTGTTCACGGACAACACTGTTTGTTAATGAACAAAGCTGGATATGCTGTTTGTTCACTTTTCACAATGATTTATCATTTGGGGATGCATTTTTCACGGAGAATAAAAAATTTTGAAAGCACCTGAGGCATTTAGACAGGCTCAAAGCTCCAAAGAAGCCTTTCTACTTAGATGTTCTGCTAGCTGAATAAAATAGAGTGATAGAGGTAATAGATATTAATTCATACCACAGGGTGTGCATACCAGGTTGCCTCCAGGTATTTAGGGAAAAACACAAAATTCAGTTAAATCCAAACTCACTTGTGTAGAGGCAATCCATATACAAGAACCTTGCAGATAATAAATCAAAAGTAAAAGGAAAGACTTGATGGTAGTTAAAGAGGGTGTTTTTTCCTGTGTACTTGCAGCATATTTGAGGGTGTTGTGATGGGAGTGCCATAGAATTTTAGAAAGAAAATTGATCTTTTTCTGACTTTTTGTGAGGCTTTAGCACTGTTTACACCCCTCTGAATCAGGTGCCTGCTGTATGGACCTGGTACATGCTGATGTCAGTGCTCCTTCTGGAAAGAGGAGAGTGATAAAAAGAGGAGGGAAACTCTTCAAAAGATTGAGCCAGTGCCCAGACAAACTGGTTGTCTTTTCTGGAGGAGGATGGCTGATTTTCTTTGCAGCCACCATTGCAGGGACAGTGTACTAATCCTACTGGTATTCCTCTGCTCCAGAATCCTCTCTTCTATTTCACTGTGATTTATCCTAAGCTGGTTTGTCCCCAGGTCAGGCACTCACAGAAGGGGTTTGCAGCCCGGGTTGCACCCTGAATGTGATGAGCAGAATTTGGCAAAGTCATTGTCACATCTAAAGTCATCCTGCAAACTGGATTTGTCCTCAGCTTCTTTTCTATCCTGGAGGCTCAGGTCAAAATCTCTGAAGTTCCAAAGTGCTTTGAGGAATCCTGGGTTTAAGCTATGTTGGTTTGGAAACAGAGCAGGATCCTTGTGGAGTATCAGCCTGATGTTGAGTCAGAGGTTTTGCTTTCAGTTTTGCTGTTCCAAGAAAGTTTGGGAACTGTTTGAAGTACATTCATAGCCCAGGCCAGATGAAGATGCTTTATTGTGTGTGCACTGTGATCACAATTCTGCTCAAGGAAAAAAAGATGATTTTTTACTACATGAAATTGCTTCCAGCAACAGGACACTGGAGATGCAGATAAAAGCAGTGTTGTATTTTGGGCACGATTGCATGTGGAAAAGGGAGAGCAAGAACATAAAGGGACCACATTTTAGGACTAGGACAGCTGACACAAACTGAAAAAAAGGAATACTTCATACCATATGGCATCAGCTCAGATATAAAAAAGATATAAAAGACAATGACAATGGCATGCCTTCCTTCAAATGTGTCATCTCTACCTCTCCGTTTGGTATTGTCAACAAACTCTCTGAGGGTACTCAAAAGAATGTGAAAAATCAAAATATTACATGAATATTTAGTACAACTTTTTTGAGTTGAAATATAATTTCATCCCAATGATGCAGAAAAAACCAGCAAAATCAGTTAAACCAGTGGCACACAACCATTCACGTGAAAATGGGAACCCAGCTGCTGATTCCACTTAACTATGTCTCTTCTTTGGAGAAACTGGGAAATCTGGATACTGTAAAAGGAGTCCAGGAGGGCTGTGAATAGAGCTATGTGTGGAGAGACCAAGAGCTTAAGAAAAACTTGCCTGGTTGAAAAGCATTTGGTTCAGCTTAAGCTCATCTACAGAGGACTTCTGGTTCTCTAGACAATTATGAGAAAGTGTGAGGAAAAGGGACTGAGTGATCCTGTGAGAAACCGAATGTACATCTACCCTTTTCAGGAAGGACTGTCTTTCTCCTCTCTCTTACTAGCAAGGTGATAATTAAAATACATCTATGCAGAAGAAAACTTCTATCTCCCTGAATAAGAGGAGCCTTGAAATCCTGGGAATTCTTGAAAGTGTTAAACAACCTCAATGTGACACAAAGCAATTTTTAACTTGTAGAGCCTATGGGAGGAATAAAGCCCGAGCACTTATTTTGGATTTCCTCTAAATTAGTATATTCTTGCAGTTATTCAGAACTCTCAAAAGGATGAGAACAAAAGGTCAGGATGATCAAAAGCTCAGAATGTCATGAAGGGATGAATAGGGATGCTACAAGTGTGTTTAGGAATGGTGGTTTATTGGCAGTGAAAATAATGGTAGGGGATGTCTTAGTTGGCACATAGAAAGAGTGTTTTGTGCTGTGACAAAAACTTGTGGGGCTAGCCTCAACTGAGAGCCACATAACAGCTGTCACTCTGCATGTCTGCCTGACTGGCTTTCTCAAGACTGAATTAAACAGCCCATGGCCTATGCTTCCATTTCTAAGCAGCAGGAATATTTATGTAGCAGCTTTCAGACTCCTCTCCTGCAGCAGGGACAGCCTGTAGGCAGGCTCACTGTCATGGGAGTTGCTCTTCATCCCAGGAGCAGCTCCTGCACCAGAGGGAAAGCAGCCCCCATGCTCAGGAGGACACTGCACTGAGGCAAGGTGAAATGCAAGACTTTCAGTCATGGCACTCAGCATGTTTGTGCCTATTGACGTGCCAGTGCATTCCAACAGCAGAATTTCCCAAGCCAGGTGTTTAACTCAGGATTTCAGGTAGGTGACCTGCAGGCCATAACCTAGATGTGTGTGTTTTTCAGAAATATCTTTCCTACACTCCTGTTTGGTAGGCTGGCAGACTGTCTTTTATTACTACAAATTGCTTTTATGGTGTTTTGTTTCAGCTGTTCTGTCATACCAGGAAGTTTTTCTCACCTGGCTCAGGAGCGACGGGAACTCTGTTTGAAACAGTCTGTGACAAACATGCAAATAACCTCAGCCAGACTTGGATGTGAATTTTCATTTCTCAAAAAGGCAATCTTCTTTCAAACTGGGACTTTTGCTCTGTCCTTGAAAGAGACAGGAGCTAGTTGCCGAATGCAGATCTGCAGGAAAGTTTTCAACACCCTGCTGTGTGATGGCCTATACCTTGGATTTAATTTCAGGTCACTTTCTAGCACTGGGTATTTAATTTCTCATCTGTCCTATGAGTCCTACTTTACTTTACAATTGTTGATGCCTCTAAAGCTCCTGCCAACAGTTTGCCATCTGTTTTAAACGAAAATCATTTAGTTTCTCTTGATGTGAGACAAAACCATCTGATACGAAAATATGAACAGTAGGTGGCCAGCTTATCACTTTTTAATGTACATGAAAACTCACAAACAGTATGCAGGGGCTTTGTTAATGTTCACCATCCAGAGATCCTTCCACAGAGCCTCATTCAAGGCTAAGTGCAGCCATCTCCTAGATGTGCAGGATTATGACTCCTCTTCAGCTCAAGAGACTGTTTTTTCATCATCACCACTCTTCATCTAAAATATGTGTGAAACTGTGAGAAAACTTTGTTTTCTTGTTTGAAAGGATTCTAACTTTTCCTAATTTATGAGTCTTTAAAATGTTTGTGCTTTGTGCTCCTTAATGTTCCTCAAGTGCCCCTGGTGTGAGTGGAGAGGGAAATGACTGCTCATTATGCCTCTTATGAGGGAAATGAGGATGTCAGGTGAAAATAGCAGGAGATGGATTAAAAACAAGAGGTAGTTCTTGTGTGTGGCTCTCCTGGCCAAAGCTTGGCTGCAGATAGTTTAGGGGATTCACATGGAGGCAGGAAAAGTTAATGAAGAGAACTGCACTGTGAAGCTTTGTTAGGTGTAAAAACAACATCCATCTCAGGAAGATGGAGGCTGGGAAGCACATGACAGAAATGCTGCTGTGTGTTTGACTGCTGATATTCCTCCTTAGAATATCTCTTCTGGCCACTCTCAGGACCCAGAGGACTTTGGTCAGCACTAACACAATCTAGAAAAAAGGGGTGGGACGCTGGAAACATGGACTGCGTTATACCTTTGCTATCATCAGCGGGAAGAAAGTTTTTCTTTTGATGAACTGACAGTGACTGCCATGTGATGAAGAAATACCCTCCAAGCCTGCCTAGACTGAAAGCAGCCTTGGTTTTCAACAGTGCCTTTCATTACTTCAGGCCATTTTCTCAAATTACAGATCAAAAATGGAGACACCAGTGAATTACTTTATATCAAAAATACACATTTCAGTTGAGATGAATCAACATGAAGCAACAGAGAAATCAATAATGATGCATCATAAGAGCCAAAATCTGTAGGAACTCTGTTTTGTAATGGAGCTAGTTTTCAGCTGAAATAGTGGCTCACCATTTAAACCACTCCAGCACTGGGGGAAAAGACCTCAAAGCAGGTCTCAAATGAATTCATTTTGCTGTACCACTTATGTAGGACTACCTGCTGGTACAGCTGGAACAAGTGCAGGACCAAAGCAGAATGTGAGGAGGGCACTAAGGCAGCTGAGGATGGATGAAGGAAAGTTAGGAAACAGTGGCAGGACCTGGGATGGAAGATAAGGAAGCAAGAGGATCAATTGCCTAGAAATTTACAGAGAAACAGAAAGGTCTACAGAACTGTGCTTGTTTGGAAAAACAATATACCCAGGAAAAGTAGCTGTATAAGAGAAGATGCAGATGAGTCTGTATGCTGGATGGAAAGCCACAGTTTGCAAACTCTGGTCACTTAGGAACCAGATCAGACCTGTGGTTCAGCATGATGCTGACCTTTGTACTTTTTAAAGTGATCTAATGATTTAAGGGAATATTTTTCAGCATTATGGGGGGTATTTAGGAGTACACAGCTCAGTTTCTCTCAAAGACTCTTATGCTCCCAAATTGAGCTCTTTTGAAATCTCCCTAGTAACCATTATTTATAATACAGCCCAATTCTAACAGTTGCATCTTAATTTTTCCCTTTCATTTATGAAATATTAGTGATCATTTTAGCTGCTTGAAAGATAAAGGACAATGGTACAAATCATATTTCTTCCAACTTGCTTTTTTATAATTAGTTCTCAGCCAGCCTTTTTCATCATTCCTGAAATGTAACTGAACCAATGATAGAGAGAAGAAGGAAACAAAGGAAAATCAAAGCTGTGTTTGATCAGTATTGGAGTATGTATCAATCCTAAACCAAATGCTTCTGGCAGCTTCCAATAAAAGGAAGACAAAGAAAGAAATTGTATAAGGGGACAGTCATCTGCAGATCACTGTTAACAATAATTAACAGTACAAAACAAGGGATTCTCATGGGAATATGCATCTTCCAAAGATAAGGTAATGGTGCTGTAGCTCTAAGTGATTACATGAATCGATGCCTTGATCACAGCACTTCAGATAAGGCAGACAAATCAGGGCTGCCACTGGCACTTAGGGGAAAGAGGAGGAATTGATGCAGTTTCTGGGACCATTCTCAGTGTACAGATCCTGCACAAATGTGATGTCCTTAAAAAGTTATCTAATCCAACCCAAAACACACCGGGGGAAAATGAGAGTGCCTGTGCAGGACAGGGACCTTGCCTTGTTTTATTGGAGCTTCCACCCAGAAAAACTGAGAACCAAATTGGACCAGACAACACTGTGACTGTATCCACAAGTTCTTAGTTTAAGAACAGTACATAGACTCTAAAAGAAGAGACAAGCACTTCCCTAAGGAGCCCAGGTGGCATTAAAGGTCAGGATTGAAAATGTTTTAACTTAAAACTTTGAATACCACCCTACTAGGAAACAAAGGGAAAATTTATGTACACTAAGGGAAACGTTTTTTAAAGGGGAATTTTGTTTTAAAACAGAGAGAAACTTTTTACTGGATTTCGGGCTGCAAATTCATTGTATTTTTCCAAGACATAGTATTTTAGTCAGCCTGGTGGTTACACCTTACTTTGCTGGGTTTCCCATTTGGAAAGAGGATACATCTTTCCTTACATCTCTGCAGAACAGTCCAGACTTGCAGTAGTCTGCACATCACATGTCCTTCAGTCTGGTTATCCCAGTTCATGCCAGATGAAGTTCAGGTCTAGTATAACCCTATGCAATCCCTGTAGAGAGACTCACCTGTTATTAAATTGTGTGAGTGGAAACACAGATTGATTCAATGTAAATATGGTCCATAAAATTCGTATTGATAACCACTTTCATGTCAGCTAGATTATTTTCCCTACATGTAAATTGAGTCGGTTCTGCAGCACCTTTTCATTCACTCTCCTTTAGTAGATGAAAAACTAGTTTGTTCAGATGATTGCAGTGTGAAAGCCTCTTTTTCCAGTAGGCTTTACATGTAATCTCTCCAGATGGCCACTCTGTTAGCAAGGGGAATAAAGCAGGAGCCCGCTCAGGACGTGAAGTTCAGCTGTTTGCCAGCTGGATTTTCAAAGCACAGGCTGATCCCAAGATCACCCACCTTTGCCTTGACACATCTTGTGCTGCACCTCTAAAGCTTGTCATCCACAGCTGCCATGCCTGACCTCACTGTAAATTCGGTGTGGAAACAGCTTCCTAGAAAACAGTGAAAAGGAGTGAAAAAACCACCCCAATTTTCTCATCATAAGCACATTTCAAATGGACAGTTTTGCTGAGGGGATTTGATAAAAACTTTGCTCTTGAACTCACGCAACTATTCTCCCTTCCCAGCACTGAGATCATATTGAAGACTATTTTTTAATTGCTTTAAACATCAGGAAAAAGAAAAGCGTGGAAACATGAAGAATAAGGCCACAAGCCTTAGCTGCGCTTTCTTGTTCATACACATTCATGACACAAGTTTTTCAGAAAGGCAGAGAGGCAGTTTGTGGTGCAGGATATTCCACCTAAGCAAAATCAGAACACTTCTGAAAAATTTCCATTTGGTAGTTATGAACTGAATTGCAAGTAGTAATTAGCCAGGAAAAAAAAAAAAATCGAAATTTAGGCGGCTGCTTCTAGTTAGATAAAAGTTAAGCATATGCTTAGATTTAATAGGATACCTTGAAAAACCCACTTGTGTCAGCATGAATGCTTATATTATGCATATATTTACATTTAAAAATATATTCACTGTGGAACAGAAAACTTCAAGAAGTTCTTTTGAGTAAATTGTGATCCCATGAAGAAATAAAAGTTCTCCATGTGATAAAAGTTGTAAAACCCCCATGTGTTTAGATTTGCTGCTAAGGCAGAAAACTGTCTTTCTGCAATATCACTACTACATTGAATGTTAAAAATACCATGTAATCACCTTAATTTTCAAAATGTCTGTGAAAGCATCATAGTGAAGACATGTGGGAGGAAAAATCTGGTCAGATGAACACTCAGTTTTCACTTTACGCAGAGTTTTAAGCCAAATACTTTTTGGAGGTCTGCAACACAAGGATAAGAAACAATGCTTTACAGACTGCAGCACAGGCTAACAATTATGAGATGTAACAAAAAAGGGTCCTGGCAGTGGGAGCAGCTGAGAACTGGAGCAAGCTGTGGAGTCTCCATCCTTGGATAATTTTGTAACTAATCTCTGCCAGAGAAGACAGGATTCTGTGAAATCTCATTTGATGTAGCTGTGCTTTGAAAAAATTTGAACCCAAGGCCTCCAGAGAGCCCTTTCCAACCTGAGTTATTTGGTGATTGAGATGTTAACATCAAGCAAGTAAGAGAACCAAGTGAAAGAATGTAAGACAATCAGAAGGAGTGAGTAAAATTAAGGATGAGTTGCTGTGAAGGGAGTGGATTGATGGCCATAGACTTCATTATTGAGAAGAGCATGAGATACCTGAAATTATCCCCTTTGTGAAGATTTTGGGCTCCTGAAACTGTGCAGTATGTGCCAGGTGGGGTTTTCTAAAGTATTTAGATGTCCTTTTCTGGGATTCATGCCAAGGGGCCCCTCTGCCTCTGGGTCTTTCAAATGTCTTTAAATGTATTTGGGACTCTTTATTCATTTGGGGACTGCTGGAATCTACCTTGCTCTTAGACTCAGGTACTGGTAAAGCATAACTTGAAATGCAAACTCAAGATTTCAGCTGATTTTGGCTCTCCAACATGAGGTCACACACAACTAAAAGAGGTCTTATGGATGAGTCTAGAGCAATCTTTCACCACCTAATGAGGTGTTTCCCAGGATCATTCTGAAATGCTTTTAGGAATGGCCCAAAAAAAAGTTCTACCATAAACTGTAAGATGTTGAGTAATGGTAGGAAATAATTTTATGAATCTCACTTGAAGCCTCTATTTTGGGATCAATATCTACTGGTGAATTAATGTAGAAAACTACTGGGAAGATTTTCAAAAACTGAGAACAAAACTTTGCTCTGACCTTATTCACATGCCTTTTGGTCTATTTAGTCATAGACCAAATCTATGCAAGTGTCCATTAAAAGCCAGTTTTTAACTAAATTCACCAAATAAACCATCCCAACATGAGCATAACTAATCAGTATTGCATCATCCAGTTGGGGAAACAGAAGCTGAACTGTGTTACCATGGTAACTGTTCTGTGTTTGACTACACACTTGGGAGTATCACATTTTGAAAAAGACTATTTGCATCATTTTTGGCCCAAACAACCCCCTCTTTTCCTGTTTTAAAAAGGAAAGTCCTTATATTTAATGCAAATATGTCAAGAGAAAAGCTGATGCTACCCTTCTAAAGTGGCCTCAACATCACATCGGGTAGGCTTGGACATAATTAATTGCAAGTGGAATGTGAAGGAATGGCATGCCAAAAATCTTTAACATAATTGCTAATCCTGCCTTATGCCAAACTCTCAGTCCTGCCAGTGTAAGCTAATGATCCTAGGGATGGGATTTGATGTACTCTGGCACCTGAAAGGAACTGTCAGTAGTTTTTGGAAGTAAAAATGTGAGAATTCTTAATAGAATTCACCAGCTCCAGGATATCACTTGCTGAAGGCTGTTTGACAACAAAAATCAGTGAGTGCTCCAGGAAAGAATGCTAGCCTTATCCAGAGAGGATACAAACCATCCAATTCCCAGACGTATCCCCACATGTGTTTTACTGTGAGCAAACTTTCCTCCTTTTAGTTTCTCTCTCTTACGCAGTCCATCCTCTTGCTCCCTTGAACAACTGAATGGTCAGATTCCTACCAAAACTGCGTGCCTGGGTGAAATAGCCACGGCCTGAAATATGCAGACAGGTTCTTGAATCTGAAAATCTGCTCATTCAAGTGGTCATGCCAGGTAGCAGAGAGCAGCAGAGCTGCTTTGAAGTCAGGATGAGAGCCTGGATCAGAACCAACTTCTCTGGAGATCTAATCCCGGCACGGATTAGGTCAGGATTCAAACACCCTGTCCAAAATGGAGTTGATTTTACTGAAGGGGAAGCCATGTGTGTGTTCAAAAACACATTTCTCTCCTTTTTTCTTAATACTGGGGCTCTGTGTTTCATCCAGCAATGATGACATATCCCAACATTTGATCAGCTGGGAAGCCCTGGAGGGACCCAAGTATCATTTGCCAGAAGAACATCCTGAGCTTGAACTGACTCAAGACTGCATAAAAAAATAGCATGGACACTAGGGATGTTTGCCTTGCAAGCCATCAACTTCTGTTCAGCATAGCTTAGCCACTATGTACACCAGAAAAAATTAGTAATTCTCATCAGTTTTGTACGAGTTCTACATGGTTGCCTTCTTAGGTTTCTCCCCCAGTTTCTGTCACAAGCAGACTGGCTCCACATTTTGTGTGATAACTCCTAAACTTTATCCCCAACTCCAGTGGTGACAGCTCCTTGGGAAATGGGAGCCACTGTAACAGGGGTAAGCCAGCACCAAGGAGGGTAGGTACCCTCTGCACTCCATGGCAACTGTGGGAGGCTCCAATAAACCACATTTCCTCTAAACCTACCTCCCATCTTGTCTATGTTAGACACCAAATTGGAAACCTCTCCCCAGTTAAAAAGGCATAAACACTTCATGTCCCAGGGCTATCTGAATATAGATGCTAGCATCTATTTAAACTGCAAAGGAAGAGGTAGTTGATGCACAGCTGATAAAAACAGGAACTGGAACAGAGTACTACAATGAGAAGAGCCATATCTGGTTCAATATCCAAAGCTTAAAGGATTCTGAATATATCAAACTGTGGGACATCACCTGGCTCATCCTTGATAACACCAGCAAGATACCCAGAGAGTTCGCCTTGTTGCCTAATTGGCCAGACTGGTGCAAACAGATGTCCAGGTTTCTCTGTGTGGATATGTGTGGCTACATTTGCTCCTGGTGTGCAGCCAGCCTCAAACCTTTCCTCACCGAGCACCACATGGCCCCTGGAGCACAGGCTACCAGCTGCACCCTGGTATATCTTAAAATCCATTTTTTAAAAAAAACGCCAAATATTTATTTGGCAATATAGAAAAATTTCCAAAAATTTTCTCAGGTTTTCTGAATTGTTCCTGTAGAAACAAAGTAGAAAAAACTTTTAAACCAATATCTATTTTGTCACTTTTAAGTGTAATGTTCTTATTTTTCTGTTTAGAAGAATTTGGTCTGCTAGAATAAGAGGAATAAGTCTAGTGGAATGTCCTGCATGGAGCATCAGGAGGTAGTTGTCCCCAAACAAGGAAGAAGGCAAATCTGTTTGGCCCTGAGACTGCCCCAAAATGACATTTTTTTCAGCCTTTTTTTTTCCATGATGATATGACATGATTTTTCCATGTCACCCTATCATCTGGCAGAATATTGAAAAATCCTGAAAAATATCACAGGTCAATTTTTTTCAAAGCAGTTTCCTCCAAGTGTATCTGACAAAAACTTTTTTACATCTGCCTGTTTTCTAAGGCACATGTAAAAGTATTCTTTTGAAGATCTCTCCTTCAGCCCTATAAGAGCGAGCTAACCACTCAGCCAGTATCAGACCTACTTGTTCACAGCAAAAGAACACTAAATTAACCATTTGCTATTTTGAAATCATGAGTAACAACCTTACCAAGGCTTCTTAGGCTTGATAAAATATTTATTTTCAATTTAAATTGCATCTCTTCTCATTATCTCGTTTCTCCTCCTTGTCACTGTGCAACAGATATTTTGCCTGTTGAGGCAAATCCATCAACTCCTGGTGCTGCTCATCTTCACCCTCATTCACCACGCTCACAGTGACTCAGTGCTGAGTTACCCTGAATGTAAATAAAGCTCCTTCACTCCTGTGTGTTGATGAATTTCTCTGATATGCTGATGATGTGTTATCTTTCTAGTCACTGTGGCATCTCACGTGATTTTGTGTGCTGTGTCTATAATGCCAGCCTGTTCCCACAAGCACTGATGACAGCCAGGAACAGGGAACCTGTTTGCATTAAATCAGGAGTGTGTTGAAGTCTGTCACTTCAAGTGACTGAGACTCTTGGTGCTCTCTTCTTCATTGAGTGTCTGTTTGAAAATTATTGGTCTTGCACCATGGCACATCAATGAAGGGATTCCAGTTCTGTAGTTTTATCATATGACAGTTTTCTGGGGCCACAAAAAGTTTTTGGAGGGAAGTTCCTTGCCTTCAAAGTAGCTGTTAACTGCAATGGCCCACATGCCATTTTTATTTTTGAGAAATATTTGTCCTGCATGGCTATAATTTTGATGAACAGATGAGGAAAGATCAAGCAAGCAGCAGCAAAGATTAGGTTAGCCTAGGGGAGATGAAGCCTAGATTCAGTCCTTGTTCCAGGAAAATTTTATTTGCAATTTAAATAAAAGACTTTTATTCAAACGCATAACAGGAAGGAACTCTTTAATTTTAACTCTCTTTAATTTCAGGATCTCTTTTAGTACAGCTCCAGATAATATTCTGTAGTGCAGCATCACCCTGGGGGAGGCCTAAATTCTGCATTCAGACAGAACCCAATAGGACTCAGCATGAGGTGGGCAAGGGGACAACTGCTGACAGCTACAGAGAAGTCTGGAATTTGTTGCTGGTCACTAGGTGGTGTATGTAGAGACTGGGCAAATCTTAGAGGCAAACAAATCAGCAGTTGTAGAAATGTTGTTCTCGGTTTTAAAAATCTTGAGCTTCTTACTATCTTCCAATTATTTTGATTTTCCTGGGCTGTGATTCTTGGGCATATTTGCCATACTGTAGAAAGTGTCTCTGTGCTGCTTCAGGTAGCTAGACCATGTTGTGCCCTGGCTTCCTGAATGCTCTGAAGTTGTTAGTTGTCGGGCTGAGCCTGAGGTTTGCAGACTCTGTATCAGATTGCCTATATACACTCTAGATGTGGTATATGAATGAGCTGAAGAATACAGAGAAAATTATATTTTACATTCTAATAGGCTGTGAAATCCAAATCTAGCATGAGAGAAAGCACAAAGACTGGAAGCTTGCAAAAAACATGGTTCCTTGAAAGATCTCATCTTCAAAAATATATTTCATTTTGATTTGAAGATGATTTAATCTTCAAAAAAATGTTCTATACCATTTCAGAAGAAATTGTCATCAGATATATGATAAGAGATTAACTTTTGCTGACTTCAGTCACAAAGCACTGTGTTCCCCTGAGCTCAGCCTTGCTTTCTTGGCTTCCCTCAGATCTGTAGGAATTGGTTGAGACAAATGCATTCATCTGACTGCTCCTGGACACACCATGGGAGTGTGTATTAACAGAGGGTATCATGTAAATCCTCATGTAGTCTTTCCTCAGCCAGTGATAGCTCCAAATCAGGTTATTGTACAAAAATGTCGTGCTTTGAAATGCTTCTCTACATGGCTTATGTTAATTCCATTATAATGGACCACAATCATGCAATTGTGATGGTAGTATTTTTCACTGCTGTTGAAGATAGCTTGGCACAGGCCCAGAAAAAATGCTTCTCCAGACACAAACAGATACCAGCTCTTACATTCTTGATAAGAATAAACATTCTAAACCCTTCCACAAAAATGTAGCAGTGGAAGATTGTTGAGACAAGCATTAGAAATGGCTGTAGGTTTGGAGTGGGGGAGATCTTATTGAGTAATGTATTTAGTAAAGATTGCTTTCATAGGTATGTGAGGGAGAGAAGCCCAGATCGGGAATGAAAATTCTCTTTATGCTGACAGAGAATGAGAAGACTGAAATAACTCATATGGTTTATAGTTAGGCTGAAATAATGTCAAAGGATTGTCAGGAGCCATCAATACCACCTTCACAAGGGATAGAATCCAACTTATTGTGAGCTACACAAAACTTCCATGAGACAGTGAATTAATAATGTGTGAAGAAAATAACACCGTGTATTAAATTAAATGCAGAAAAAAACACACAACCTGCTTTTATATTAATGTGTGATAACATGTTACTTCTTACCCTTAAATATTTTGTGACACCAGGGACTTGTTACAAAGCCTTTTCGAAAGGAGGAAACTGAGGCAAAGTGAAAATGAGATTACTTGTCCACAGTTGTTCAGTTGGTAATTTCAGGTCCCAGGCCACTGTTGGGACAATAAGCTTTCTTCTGAAAAAATCCAGAGTATTCCTTTGAAGGACTGTCACAATTTTTATTAAGCTGGAACATTAAAGGAAAGCATGCACATACTGAGGGCACAAGCCCAGGAAAGTCCATGTCCTAAATGGGGTGCTGGGAGAGATGAGCAGAAGTTGGGGCTTGGGTCTTTGAATTGTGCAATTAGTTTTTTGCACATTGTCTCACTCTGGTTTATCTTTCAAGGATATTCCATGCCTGATTTGATTAAATCAGTGGAAGGAGAATAAATCCAGGGGAACCTTGGGAATAACACAGAAGCAGTTAAGGTTATCCATATTAAAGTCCATGACTGCATATCTGCTGTCTGGAGTGTGTGAAATGCCAGAACGCTGTGCAGACCCTGCAGGTGGGGTTTGAGACCAGACTGGGCTATGACAGTCACAATTCAGGATACATGCATGTTCCATCAGCTCCTGCTGGAGGGATTACTTCCATACTCCTTACTTCCCATAACTTTGCAGCCACACAACTTTACAGTGAAGGGTCAGGAAATATGTGGTGGTGTACTGCTATTTGTCCTGGATATAGCACACTCAGCATGTCTACAGCACAGCTGATTTTTTGTGTTTCAGTCTGTGCAAAGGGGTAGCAGATTTCTACTTACTCCTTTCATGCCATGAAGCTTTTATCTTGCCTTCACTGCTGCACAGTCAAGGTTAGGGAGGAGTAACATGGCAGGAGTGGAGATGTTATCTTAAACTCTTTGTCCTTCAGTCCTTCTAAAAATGCTGGCCTGGAGGAGTAGGAGAGGAAAAGTGTGATTTGATCCAAAAGATGATGTAAGCCATGCATATATTTTCCTTAAGTCAATAGATGACAGCTGTTTTTAGACTATATATATATTACAACTGAAATGGAGAGAGGCAATAACAAAAAAAAATGGGGAATATTTTCTTTCTTGTCCTGCAATTTCATAGTCTTTTGCCTGACACAGTGGGTATTGTGTGACTGTGATCAGGTATTAAATAACTATACAGCTATACTAAAGCTTCCATCAGTTGCTAGTGGCATCCTTAGGAAAATAGTTAAAAACATGTTTTCAGGGTTTTTTTTATTATTATTGTATTTGTTAATCTGGTAACTGGGGAGGAAAGCCAGGCCATCTTCCTGCTGGGGCAGATTGGGAACACACTAAGTATCCTGCAGATGAGAATTTTCCCTCACATACACATAGATATTCACCCTGTCTGGAGTCTGAAAGTGAATGTGTGTTTCTAAACCTGACAGTAAGAGAGAATAGATGCAGCCTGCAGCTGAAAACACCTCTGGGAGCCTGGGCTGGTGCTCAGGGAGTGATTGAGACAATGGGTCAGTTATACCCCAGCAGCAGGGAGGGTGGAGGGGGAAAGAATTTGGAGCTGTTTTCCCTATAATTTAAGTCCAAGCATGTTGGAGACTTTTCTCCTTGTGGCAGAACCCAGCTGCTGGGAAAAGCAAACCTCTTCTGATGAGCAGTCAGTGCTGGAAGCAGCCTTTTCCTTGGTGATTTTCTCCCAAAACTATCTCTCCTTGCTCTCTAAGAACAAGAACCTCGTGAAGCCCTTAGGAAGTGGAAGCAGAAGAAAACCTCCGTTGGGCACGACATTTTGGGCTGAAAAAATTAAAAAATCAAAATTAAATGGCTGAAGTGGGGCTGCAGCAGACTGAAGGCAGCTGGAAGCGCGGTAGCAGGCAGACCGAGCCCAGGAGCTGCTGCTCAGGGGACTAAATTGTGCTGCCTTTAGCCAGGACTGAGCTCTGAGAGAGAAAAGGCCATCTGGGATACACCCTAGTGGTGGGATTTTGAATACTTCCCTCCAGACTGCCGGAGAACCGGCATACATTTTTCTTTTGCTGGCATTTCAAGATTTACCCATATAAAGACAAAGTCCATGTACATACAGAACACCTTAATGAAAAATTTCTCTGTGAAATAAAGGAAAATCTTCATGGTCATTAATTTATTTTGAAACTGTAGTTAACACTGGTTCCAGCAGTGAAACTATGACTATATTTACTTGAGGAAACCAAGAATATAAGAAAAGTCGACATCTATAATTTAGTAATTGAATCAATTTTCAAAAGCTTGAGAATATAGCTATTCTAATAATCTTGGAAGGTCAAATACTTCTTCCAATGGTTGTAAGTACAGAGTAAGGATTTCATATTTTTTTTTTTTTCTTAAATGGTCATTGTTTTCAGGGTACTAACCAAAAAAATTAAAAGCCACAACAAATAAATTCTTCTTCTATAAAGTGGAATCATCCTTATGCCTAAAATGGGATGGAAATTTAGATATTTCAAATATTCTGACAAGTCAATTTGCAAATCCTTAGCAATTAATTCTTCTCATAATTGATCTCTAATTTTTATCTCAAATTGGAAAGATTTCTTTTCTTTTTGTGAAGAAAGCAGTCTGAAGAAATGTTGGTTAAGGAATTTCAAAAACTCTCAAGTGTCTTCTTTTCTCTTTGAAATATCGAAAAATCTCAGCAACACAAGATATGTGCGGAATGTGGGTTGTTTTCTCTTTGTTATTTTTTAGCAAAGAAAAGTCCCTTCAAAAGAAGTTATACTCATGGCTCTGTTTGTAACACTGAACAAGTATTCATATTTCAACGTCTTGGTGGCTTTTGAATGTACCCACCCTTTGTTAAAATCACACCTTAGTGAGCACTGGTTCACAGCCTAGCTCTGTGTAAAATAATCCCCTTCTCCTAAATTAGAATCCCTCTTTATTCATTCATGGCTTCTTTCAGGCATAAGAGGTGAAGAAAGAAATTTTATCTCATAAGTTTAGGTGGCAGTGGACTTTCAAGCTGTATCTAAGAGAGAGATCGATCAGAAGTAGTTCAGCAGTTCAGGAAAAAACCCAACCAAAGAAACACAAAATCCCTCACCCAGACACTGGATTCCCTTTCTGGATTGGGGAGTCCTTCTTACTGGCTGCTTTAATTTGTTTTGCAGATCTCTGTCTTCGTGTTTAAAGTTTTTATCATGCATTAGTTTTCTAGTGAGGTATTTTTCTTGAATTGCACTGATTCTCTTGTCTCTAATTTTTCAATGAGCTTCTAAAGTTTTTTTATTAGTTACTTCTGATTTCCTAAACAGAGAAAAAATGAAGGAATTAATCCAGTTCAAATCCAAACCCAAAAAGTCCTTCACTTAACTTCTGATTTACAAGGAAGGTGAGATGGTGTGGATCAGGAAAAAAACATACCCCCACCCAAACCAAACCCTTAGTGACAGATTTTAACAATGTCCTCATTGGGCATTCTTGGTGAAACAGGGAGAAGGATTTACTGATTCAGAATATGACCATAAAAATAGAAGTAAAGAGCAGCTGAAGCAATTCTGACTTTAAAGGATGTCTCCTTGCATTTCCTAGAGGTTCTTTAGATGTTACAGCAGATTAAATTGTAATGTATGTTCCCATAGTAACCACATTTTTCTTAGTCAGTTTTGTCCCTGTGTACATTTATTAACTTTTTGAGCTTTAATGCAACAATAATGAAATATATAATGCCATTCAAATCTAACTGTAGGAGAGGGTAAAAAAATATTTTTAAAATGTTATAAAAACAAAGGGAGAAGAGGGACAACAATAAGGTAATTTTAGGGATGGGCAACTTAGATAAAAAGAGTTAAACATATAAACATATGTCATACAGCATTGTGAACCTCCCACTAAGCATTTTTAGTGTGCAAGTTGCCAAAGGATAGCGTGGGAGCAGGACAAATCATTGGTTTTAGGAACAAAGGGACTTCTTACTCTACATTTTGTGTGTAAACAGCAGTTGATAGAAAGTAGCAAAGATGTGCTTTTGGACTTGGAAGGTCTAGTAAAAAGAATAATTCATTTATAGTTCTGAGGTTAAAATAATGCAGAGTTTTTGCATCCTTCTTTTGGTATCCATAGAGCTTGGTATCATTTTCAGTGCTTTGTAGCATCTAATACCTGTAATATGAAAGAAAAAGACAAGTTCCTTCCACTCATTAGCCCCTAAGTAACATTGCAGGTCACTGCTATAAAGCTGCTTTTCAGTTGTTTATCTTTCTCCAACATTGGAGGATAGTGCTAGGAAAGTGTTTAAATAACTGTTAAAAATATTTTGCTTTTGTTTCGTTTTTTACTTTCCCTTTGAACTCTGAGTTTCCAAAGGCTTTTATATTGTCCTACATGTCAAAACCAAAATGTTAAAATGATATATGTTTTCTCTCAGAAATAAGCAAGTCTGAAAGCTTTGCTTTCTATTGCATTGAGTTTAATAACATTCTATATATATTTAAACATTTCTCTGTTCAGTTGCAAGGGAACACAATGTAGAAGCTATGCCAGAATGCTTTACTGAAGTATGAAAAACAAGGCAGTGACTTACAGATACTGACAAAATGATACCCCATGTCTCCAAGTTCATAAACAACACAACTTTCTTGAAAATTTACATATAAATCGGAAAATAAATCTACATTTACCTGATGCAATCTATTAAATTAATCAGGTGAAGAATGCTCCAAGCAGATTAGTGTGCCCTTCACCCCAGAAGACGCAAAATTAAACATGAGAGATATTTAAATCCCAGGTGTTTGCTGGTGGAACATTGCTCTATGATGCTTCACTAGAATAAGTCACAGGCAACAGTGATTTACATTGCCCTAAATGGTACTTCCCATTTTCCTTGTTTTTCTCTCTTCTTTGTGCCCATAACAGCACATTCCATGTGAATGAGCTGAGGACATGACCTAGGACCACTTCACCTAAACCTCACCTTTCTGAATTTCTTGTTAGATACAGCGTGCAACAGGGCTGCCAGCTTTCCGCACAGTTGCCCAGGAATTAGCAAGTGGTCCCCGGGACTAGGGAGATTAGGAAATGGGTAGGGGCACAGGGAATTGTTCCCCTTGTCCTGGCTGGCAGATTGGCCTTGTGTGACATGCCACAAAACCTACCCAACAGCACCACTGAAAATGCCAAACTCAAGGACAGAGAAGCAGTTTTGAGGTCCTCTAGGGCAAACCAAATTCCTGCTACCTGGTTTTCTGTGGTAATTTCAGTTACTTAAATAAATATCTGTGGATGGCACTGTAGATGTTTGGGTTCTGTGATACCTGTGTGTCTTTACATATATATATATGTGTGTGTGTGTGTGTGTGTGTGTGTGTGTGTGTATTTGTATCCATACACATGGTTGCTCAGACCTTCTGTGTTTAGTAATGCCACAGTGAAAATTGCTGTTGCAGAATGTTGTGCTATAAAAGAGTGTGGAAACACTTATATATATGTAAATATACGTCAGGGAAAAAAATAAGCTTGAAACATTCTCATTTGTATTTAAGGTTTAAGAATAAGAGCTGAGCATTCTCCCCTAATGTTTCAATGCATCACATCTAGATTTAGTTGAGTTTAGGCTTTTATTCCTACTGATTTTCAACCTCTATTAGTAACACCACAGGCAAGTGGTGTTGTCACATTGCTCACAGTACTAAAAAATGAGTCATTTTATGTCAGTGGTTTTGCTCTAACCAAGCACCTGTTTCTAGACAAGAAACAAATCAGCTTACCTACAAAATCTGGTGCACTGAGTTCCCTAAATTAGGCAGACATAAGTATGCATGGCCAGGCCTCCAGACTTTTTCAAAAGCTCACATCATCCGCTCAAGCTTCCTGTGAGTTGAAAGGCTCTTTACAAAAGCACTCGCACCCCTTCGGACTGACAGTGAATCAAAAGGCCAGAGAGCTGGCACACAGCTTGGAAGGTATTAGGCAGGATGCTCTACAGAGCACAGAGTCAAGGCAGAAAAATTATTCTGCCTTCAGCTGACGGGAAAACCTGCTGGAATCTCATCCTCTTCTGTACTCTTCAGGACACACTTTTTACCAGGTAAATTGTGACACTAATCCAGAGCCCCTGAGACTGTAGCTTCACTCCTGGGGCTGATGGTTTGTTACTGTGGCTGGGCGATCAGGCATTTTATCATCTCTTTTGTATAGCTGTAACATGACATGTAGGTAGAGGAAAAAATGGGCTATCTTCTTCCTGCTTAGCATATGCAAACTCTAAGGCACATCTTTCCAAAACTATTTTCTGAATTTTTCTTAATGCTTCAAATTTCATTCCCAGAAGAATGCAAAAAAACAGTAAGCTGCTTCCCTACCCCTAGCAGATAATTGTTTCCAGACCAAAGGTGGTTATACTGTAATTACAATCTTTCTGTCAATGAAAGTTTCATATCCTCTAATGAGTAGGTAGACCTGTACACAGTTATGTTCCCTGCATAAATATGAGCATTCCTATCCTGCCCTAAAACAGGCCAATTAGTTTTGCTGTTGTTTTTTTCTCAGCACATATGTCTGTTTTAATTATGAAGCACCCTTCAGGAAATCCCTCATTTTCTTCACAATTTTATTTATTGAACGTATCTTTGGTATCACTTGGCTGTAATACTCAAACCTTTATCCTGATGCTGGTTTACTTCTTTTATTCTATATTCTGATGGTGCCTGCCATGGCAGTGCCATGGATCGTGACAATGCAGCATATGCTGCCTTTGCAAGGGACCAGTGGGAAAGACATGAGGCTCATGATCCAAGCAGTGGAAGCAGTGGAAGTGGTGGAATTGGTGCAAGCAGTGGAAGCAGTGCTGCAAAGTGCCCTTCTGAGGCCCACAGGAACAACTTCTGTCAATTTTCAAATGGTACAGGTCTTTGAGCACTGTCCAAGGACAGCACTTTTGCCTTTAGTTGGACAACAGTAAATAATGAACAGTAAATAGCACAATTTCAGTGCTGTTTTCAAGTAGACAGAGGTAAATTTAGAGCAGAGGAGAGATTCTTTTCAGGACGTACTTTGTCATTTGTCTTTGTGGAGGCCAAAAATCTCAAAATAGTATCCTGCCTAACCAGACAAGGCAGCTTGATGTGTTGCATAGAGCTGGGTTTGTACAGCCAGCCAATATTTTGGTAGGAGGTCTTGCATGGGGCTTACCCTAATTGATTTGCCCGAAGGTTTTCTAAGAGAATAAATAGATAGAAGTCCCATGATCATCACACAACCACCTCTGCAATAAAACACCAATACTACAAAAGATGAGAAATCAAACAGCACTTCAAAAAGTATTTTCCTCTTCCTCCCCAAGAAGACTGTGACTAAAGCTGAGTAAATAATTTATAATTAATTTATAAATGTTGGCTGTTTTCCATTAGTGAAGTGTTCACAATGTGAAGACAATTTTCTCAAAGGTACTCAAAGTTATTCACTGAGTAATGTCTGCAAATAATCCTTAGTCTTTAATATATTCATAAACACTTTCTTGCAAATCACAGATTTCAGAAAATAGAGCAATTTTGACTGGATGTCCCTATCATAAGACATGTTCCTCTTTTTGGATAAAATTTGTAGAATACTGAGGATTTTTTAAGCAAACTATGAAATATTCTGTATCCATCTGATGAATATTCTGGTACATTTACAATTCTGAAACATCAAATTTTGTTGCAGATAAACTCATTTGCAAGCCAAAATAATGTCCAACTGCAAGTCCTACTTGTCTGGAGTGCTGTCTATGAGATGGTTCCTAGCTGCCAGCTGATGGGTGTGGAGTGAGCTGGATCTCCTGTTGTGACAGACAGTGAGGAAAGGTTCAGGAGAATCCACTGATTGCTCCTCCACCTTTATATAAATCAGAGCTTCTTAGACTTCTAAGAAACCTCAGTACCTCTAAGAAGGGGCACTTCATTGATTTGCCCCAGAATGAAATGATCTGGCAAGCTATTAAAGGTCTGGGTTCCAGGAACAAGAGGTGGACAACCTATTCTGTAAGCAGCTGAAGAATGTTTCAGGATCACCAACCCTTGTTCTTGTAGGTGACTTTAACCTACCAGACATCTGCTGGGAACTTAACGAAGTAGAAAAGAGGCAGTCCAGGAAGTTCTTAGAGTGTGGAGGACAATTTTTTGTCTCAGCTGGGGAGGAACTGCGTTACACTTATTGTTTGCAAATAGAGATGGGCTGGTGGGAGATGAGGTGGCTGGAGGGCACTTGGGGCACAATGACTATGAAATTATAGAGTTCTTGATATTTGGTGAAATCAGGAAAAACATCACTAAGATTTGTACACTGGACTTACAGAGGGCACACTTTGGCCTGTTTAGGAAACATTCAGAGAGTTCATTTAAGCAGCCCTTAAATACAAAGGAGTCCGGGAAAGGTGAGATCTCAAGGGCACAGGAACAAACTGTTCGTGTGTGCCAAAAGATGAGTCAATAAGGCAAAAGTCCAGCCTGGATGGGCAACGAGGTTTTGAAGGTTTTGAAGAAACTTAGGAATAAAAATAGGATGTATCATCTTTGGAAGGAGGTTCAGGTCTCTGAGGAAGTACTTAAGGGGGTTGCCAGGGCATGTAGGAAAAAAAATAGGGAGGCTAAAGCTCAGTTTGAACTTAATTTGGCAACTTTTGTGAAGGATGATAAAAATCTTTTTACAAATATATTAACAGCAAAAGGAAGGGTAAGAAGACCAATCTTTGTTCTCTCTCTACTGGATATGGGAGGGATCTCAGTAACTGCAGATGAGGAGAAGGCAGAAGTGCTTAATGCCTTCTTTGCTTTGGTCTTGAGTGGGAAGATGTCTTGTCCTCAGGACAGCTGTCCTCCTGGGTGGGTAGATGGTGTCAGGGAACAGAATGGTCCCCTTGTTGTCCAGGAGGAGGCAGTCAGAGAACTGCTGAGCAACTTGGATGTTCATAAATCTGTGGGATCAGATGGGATCCACCCCAGGATGATGAGGGAGCTGGCAGATGAGCTTGTGAAGCCGCTCCCCATCATTTACCAGCAGTCCTGGCTCACTGGTGAGGTTCCAGAGAACTGGAAGCTGGCCAATGTGATGCCCATTCACAAAAAGGGCGAGAAGGAGGATCCTGGTAATTACAGGCCAGTTGGCCTGACCCCAGTACCCAGTAAGGTTATGGAACAGTTTATACTGAGTGTCATCACACAGCACTTACAGGATGGCCAGGGTATCAGACCCAGCCAGCATGGGTTTAGGAGGGGTAGGTTGTATTTGACCAACCTGGTCTCCTTTTATGACCAGGTGACCCGCCTGGTGGATGCAGGAAAGGCTGTGGATGTTGTGCACCTGGACTTCAGCAAGGCCTTTGACACTGTCTCCCACAGCACGCTCCTGGAAAAGCTGCAGCCCACGGCTTGGGCAGGAGCACTCTGTGCTGGGTTAGGAACTGGCTGCATGGCCGGGCCCAGAGAGTGATGGTGAACAGTGCTGCATCCAGCTGGGGCCTGTCACCAGTGGTGTCCCTCAGCAGTCTGTGTTGGGGCCAGCTCTGTTCAATGTCTTTATTGACAACATGGATGAGGAGATTGAGCCTTTCATTAGTGAATTTGCAGATGACACTAAGCTGGGATCGTGTATTGATCTGTTGGAAGGCAAGAGGGCTCTGCAGAACCTGGAATGGTTGGATGGCGGAGTCCAATAGGATGAAGTTTAATAAGTCCAAGTGCCGAGTCCTGCACTTTGGCCACAATAACCCCCTGCAGCATTATAGGCTGGGCAGGGTATGGCTGGAGAGTGCCCAGGCAGAAAGGGACCTGGGGGTGCTGGTGACAGCCAGCTGAACAGGAGCCGGCAGTTTGCCCTGGGGGCCAAGAAGGCCAAGGGCATCCTGGCCTGTGTCAGGAACAGTGTGGTCAGCAGGAGCAGGGAGGTCATTCTCCCCCTATACTTGGTACTGGTGAGGGCACACCTTGAGTGCTGTGTCCAGTTCTGGGCCCGCAGTTTGGGAAGGACCTTGAGACACTGAAGCACATCCAGAGGAGGCAACGAGGCTGGTGAGGGGCTGGGAACACAAACCCTGTGAGGGACAACTGAGGGAGCTGGGGGTGTTTAGCCTGGAGAAAAGGAGACTCAGGCAGCAACTGACAGGACAAGAGGACAAAGTCTTAAGCTGCGCCAAGGGAAATACAGGTTGGATATTAGGGAAAAGTTTTTTATGGAAAGAGTGATAAAGTTCTGGAATTGTCTGCCAGGGGAGGTGGTGGAGTCACCATCCCTGGATGTGTTTAAAAAAAGATTGGATGTGGCATTTGGTGCCATGGTTTAGTTGAGGTGTTTGGGCATGGGCTGGACTCGATGATCTTGAAGGTCTCTTTCAACCTTGTGATTCTGTGTGATTCTGCAATTCTGTGATTCTTCATTTCGTTAGTGAGAGACAAAGAAAGCAGTTAACTTTGAGAAAAACAACTGTACTTAAACAGGGCTGTATTTTTGAGAGAGAAGAGAGCCATGCTTGTATAGTAACACCTAGTCAGGCAGAGCAGAAAATTACATTTTCTCCTTGGACTCTGAGGGTCCAGGCTTTAGAAGGCAAAAGCATTTTGGCTCCTTTCCAAAGCAGGGAACAGAAAATGATTACGAGTAAAACCTTGCCTGTCCCTTTCATGCCAGCACAGATCTCTACAGATAAGATTCCCCCACTGACCTAATTATCTGTTTATCTGTGCAGAAAAAAAAAAAATAGGCAAACAATGAAAAGTGGTTGACCCCTCAGGAAAAGATTCAAGAGATCCTCTGGAAAGGCTAGACCAGCTCTGTAGCATTCTTTAATCTTACAACTTACCTAGTCATGTCTGTCCCTGCTTTACAACACTCTTGCTTCATGACTCTTTCCAAGCTTACTTGACTTAGTAAAAGTTCCTTTCATAGCCAGTCCAGAAGTGTCTGTTTGCTTTGCTTTGCTTTTCTAATCTATGTTCTTTGAAGTGCTTGGCTGGAAGTTTCACTAAATGAGCTGTTAGGAGGGATGCTCCTTTTCTGCACAGAGAATTGTGTCAAAGCTTGGCATAGCCAGTGAGAAGTGTGCTTTTGGCTGAGGTTCTTAGTAGTGAAACCTGGCCTGTTCTAGTGAGGTGATGTGGTTGCCAAGCAATTATGTAAACTGATAATTTGGGTCACAGAACAAAGTTGATAGATAAAACTGTGTCCTTCTTATTCT